>NW_019154130.1:7694858-7862572 GCF_002288905.1 Enhydra lutris kenyoni
GGGCTCTCTGCTCAGCGGGGAGCCTGCTTCCTCCTCTCTCTCTGCCTGCCTCTCTGCCTACTTGTGATCTCTCTCTCTGTGTCAAATAAATGAATAAAATCTTTAAAAAAAAAGATTTATTTAGAGGAGGGAGTGAACGTACTTGGTGGGAGGGCAGAGGGAGAGAATCTCAAGCAGACTCAATTGGGGGGGCTGGAGCTCACAACCCCAAGGTTATGACCTGAGCTGAAATCAAGAGTGGGACGCTTCACTGACTGAACCGCGCGTGGCTGTTGAATGCTAACATGTGATGGGTGTGCTGAAGGTCAAGTTCAGGACTTGACTCTGTGGGCTCATGGAAGGTTCTGGCGTGTGAAGTCGGAAGCCGGCTGAGAGCAGGCAGGGCTGAGGGGACACTGAAGGCAAGGCCCAGAGGTGCAGCCAGCACGTGATGCTGCACACACAGGGTCTCCTAGAGGAGCAGGAGCTTGGGTCTGGAGTCTGAGAGCTTTCTGGGCCCCCTAACCTGTGAGAACAGTGCTTACCTCACCCGTGTGGCTGCATGGGCGTAGCCATGGGGTTAACTAAGGACAAATCACACACACACAGGCCCTCAGTAGCAGGGCGGTTTTCTGGGCAGTGTGGGGGTCAAGGGCACATGTTCTTCCCCTCCCCTTCTGCCTGGCAGCCTTCGTCGACTACTGTGTGCAAAGCGCTTACTGCGAGGAGGTCTCCGCCTTCCTCACTGATGCAGACACTTGCTCTGCACTGCCTGGGGCAGGCCGTCACTGCAGGGTCCCCAGTGTGGCCCAGGGAGGGCAGGACAGCGCAGCCCTCACTGTCCTGTAGCTTCCCTGCAGGCCTGCCCCACCCCGCCCCTGCATATAGATAGAAGGTATATGTGCTGTGGGGTGTGGTAGAAGGAGCCTTGGTCTCCAGGTCCTGGTCTCCACCTTGAGTGCCTCTCAAGGACTCCTTATAACCATTTAATGAAGTGGGTACCATGGTGCTCCGCATTTGACAGATGAGGGAAGTGGGGTTCAGAGAGGTCCAGTCAGGTGTCAGAGGTCACACAGCCTCCACATATGTATATAGTATAGCTTGGTGCCAGCATGGTGCCTGGCACAGAGTAGACCCTCAGTAATAGTTTTTTACTGGGGAGGGGGCATGGTGGTAGAATGGGCAGCCGTCTTTATGTCGTCCTCAAAGGGGCCCAGGCCCAGCCAGGCTTAGTTGGAAGGACAGCATTGGTTGTAACTAGAGAGGTCCAGGGTTCAGCACCTTGGACAGCAGAGGGTGGGGGGCTTCTACCATTTTGATTGTGTGGTGCTGAAGAAGGAGCCATGGGGGTAGGAGGAGAAGGGAGCCCCAGGTGGGATGTGTAGGCAAGGGTCTGCCTGTCCTGACATCCCCCCCTCATCGGAGCAGGAAATAACCTTTGCACTCCTTTGTGAGTCTTATTAATTCCTTTTTATTTGTCATGTTATATTTATTTTTATTGACACCAATGATACACTCTCATTGTAATATTTGTTTTTATTTTTTTTAAAGATTTTTTATTTATTTATTTGACAGAGAGAGATCACAAGTAGGCAGAGAAGCAGGCAGAGAGAGGAGGAAACAGGCTCCCTGCTGAGCAGAGAGCCGGATGCGGGGCTCAATCCCAGGACCCTGGGATCATGACCTGAGCCGAAGGCAGAGGCTTTAACCCACTGAGCCACCCAGGCGCCCCTCATTGTAATATTTAAATAGTAACAGCCAGACTTTAGTAGGCTTTTCCTAAGTTCTAACGCCTTTACATTTATTAACTCAGTGAATCCTTGTAACACTCCTATAAGGCAGGTACAAGTGTGTTCCCCATTTTACAGATGGGGAAACAGAGAGAAGTCAGTAACTCACCCAAAGTCAGGTAACGAGTAAGTGGCGGTGCTGGCGTTTGAACCCAGGCTCAGTGTTCTCAACCATAGAGACATGTAGCAGCAGTGTTCCTTGGTACTTGAATCCCAAATCCGGTTCTTCCCCCAGAAGTCACCACTGTTTTCAGCAGCTTTGCTCCAGCCACACCTTTCTTGCCCACCACTTAAACACATTTACATGGACCTCAAAATTGGTAGTTCGGTTTTGTGTGTGTTCACGTATATGGGATCACAGAGTCTGCATTGTTTCATGGTCTGCCTTGGGGATCTCCCTGGGGTGGCAGCGCAGACCTTCCCCTACCTTGTCCACTGCTGCAGAATACTCCAGCCTGCAGATGCAGCGCTGTTTGCTTTACCAGTCTCTGATGGGCATTTAAGTTGTATAAACACCGAAGTCGGACACATCCGGGGATTGTCTTATACCTACCTCTCTGAACAGGCAAGCAAGCATTCTCTCGATTACCTGAGAGTGGAATTCCTGGGTCTGAAATGCACCCTACCAAACTACCCTCCAAAAAGGCTGTATCACTCCGAGCACTGGCAGCACTGTAGGGAAGTGACCATTTCACTGCACCTTCACCAGCACCGGGTATTATCGGTGACTTCCGATTTCTGACGTTGTGCCCGGTGAATAACCTGTCTCGCGGTGGCGGGTTTAAGTAGTCGTTTGCTCAGCTGCTCACTCCTTTGTCGCCCACCCCTCTTTATCTTTCAGCCTGGCCGCCCCACCTCGGTCTCCGTCATGAACGGGCCCACCCTGCAGCCCTCCTCGGCCTCCTCCGCGTCCTCGCCCTCCTCATCGGCCGCTGCGACGTCGTCACCGTCCCCGCGGGGCTGGAGCGAGTTCTGCGAGCTGCACGCGGTGGCTGCGGCCAGGGAGCTGGCCCGGCAGTACTGGCTCTTCGCGCGCGAGCACCCGCACCACGCGCCCCTGCGCGCCGAGCTCGTGTCGCTGCAGTTCACCGACCTCTTCCAGCGCTACTTCTGTCGCGAGGTGCGCGAGGGCTGGGTGCCCGGGCCACCGGGGTCTCGGGCCGCGCCGCCTGCGCGTGACTACCGGGACACGGGCCGCGGGCCCCCGTCCAAGGCCGAGGCGGCCCCGGCCGAGTCGGGCCCGGGTCCCGCCGCCCCCGCGCTGCCCAAGGCCCGTAGCTCGGAGGAGCTGGCCCCGCCGCGACCGTCCGCCGCCTGCACCTTCCAGCACCTGCGCCACAGCCTGCGCCACATCCTGCGCCGCGGCTCGGCTGGGGAGCTGCCGGCCGCCACCGGGGCCGCGGGGGAGGCGGGGGAGGGCCCGGCCCGCTCCGGCCTGGCCAGGAAGCTCCTGCCCTGGAGCCTGGCCCGCGAGCTGCCGCCCGAGGCCCTCAAGGAGGCGGCGCTGCGCTACAGCCTGGCAGACGAGGCGTCCATGGACAGCGGGGCGCGCTGGCAGCGGGGGCGGCTGGCGCTGCGGCGCGCCCGGGGCCCCGACGGCGGCGCGGACCGCGTGCTGGAGCTCTTCGACCCGCCCAAGGTAAGCTCCCCGGCGACAGCCCCGCGGGCGGCTGCACGCGCCCGGAGGGAAAGCATGCCTTGGGAAAAGTGAGGCGTTTCTTTCAGGCGGTTTTGGATTTGCGGAGAGGGTGCAGAGATGGCCCGGGGTTCCCTCGGACGCCCCACGCAGCCGTGCCTGACCTTAGCAGCTCGCGTTACTGCGGCATGTGCCTAACCGAGGCAGCGCGCGGCTCGTGGCGGTTTTTCTGTTCCAGCATATTCCGTATTCGATTTGGTTGTCGTGGTGTCTCTTTAGGGGCCTCACGGCTTTGACAAGTTCTCAGGCTTTCCTTGTTTCTGATGACGGTTTTGAGGGTTTTGAGGAGTAGTGGTCAAGGATTTTGTAGAAAGTGCAGAGACACCGTAGATGGGCATCACGGGGACTGTGACAGGGCCCTCTGGTCCTTGACACCCCTGACCCAGGTGGACCATGACCAAGAGGAGGGGATTCTCTAGGGGGGTTGAAAACCATCGTTTTGATTCCTTTGCATGTCTCATGATTGGTGGATGTCTTATTTCAAGTGTTAAAAATTCTCTGTGTTTTTCCACAACTTAATTCAGCTCTGCAGGTGAGGCTGGAGGCTTAAGGGGTTCCAAACACCTGACAAGCTCTATCTTGGACTCAGGTGTATCAAATTGATGCGACCATGTGGCTTTCATTTGATTCCTTTCTCTTTCTGTCACACTGCTGGAAAGTGAGCAAGGCACATGTGATCCTAGCCCCCGGAGGGTCCCGGTCTGAATGGTGGAGACTTAGTTAGTCATTCATTTAACAGATGTTTATTGAGCACGGACCGTGTACACAGATGCTGATGCTGGGGTCCTGGCATCTTAGTGGGAGCCACTGGGCAAGAAACCTACAACCGAATAGGGAGTTATAAATGCTGCACAATGTTATAAAGGAAGAGCAGTGGGGCCTCTGGGAGTATCTCTGAGGGGTCCCAATTTGGTGGTTGGGATCGGGTGTTGCCAAAGAATCCCCTTGTGTGACGTAACCTTTGGCGCTGTGTCCTGGGTGTTCAGGGCAGAGGGTGAGCGAACGGGAAGCCCCACAAGGGTGGCCGTGTTCGCACACACCCAAGTCACCCAACACCCAGAGGGCTCCCTCCCGCTGCCTGTCAGTAACCCAGGCCACCCCCTCCTCCCACAGACTCCTATTCCACGGATTACATTTCTCTGTTCTTGAACTTGATACAAATGGAATCACGCAGCATGTTGCCTTTTGTGTCTGCTCCTTTGGCTCAGCAGAATGTTGTAGAGGCTTGTTTGTGCTCTCCTGTGTGTCAGGAGCTTGTTCCTATCTCGGTACTGCAGGGAGCTTACACCCACCTGTCGGTGGTATTTGGATCGTTTCTACTTTGGGACTTTTAGGAATAAAATTCATAAAAGCTACGAAATTCGCAAATAGTTCCCTGTGCAGACGTGTGCGTCCATTTCTCTCAGGGAGATTCCTAGAGGCCTTGCTAGGTCATGTGGCAAGTGCATGTTTATCAGAAACGTCTGTATTTTTTCCAAAGTGGCTGCAAGATCTTCTGTCCCCGCCAGCAGTGTATGAGAGTCTTTTTCCGTCCCACCCCTCCCACCAGTCCCGGTGGCTGTGTATACCGGGTGCTCACTGCAGCTTTAATTTGCATTTCCCTGATGACTCATGAGGTTAAGCACCTTTTCATATGTTTATTAGCCACTGGAATTAACTCTTTTATGTTTTTGCTTATTGTTTTTATTGAGTTGTCTCTTCTCATAGGAGTTATCATATATGCTGGATATACTTCCTTGTTTTGTAAATATCATCTCCAACTCTGTGGGTTGCCTTGTTTCTTCTTTAATGGAATCTTTCCATGAACACAAGTTAAGTCCGGCTTATCAGCTGCTTTCCTTACAGTTATCGCTTTTTGTGTCCTGTTTAAGAGAATTTTATCCCCCCCGGGGTGATGAAGATCTCCTGTCTTTTCTTCTGGAAACTTTATTGTTTGGGTCTTCACATTTTGGACCAAAATCCATCTGGAATTAGTTTTGATGTACAGCGTGAGGTAGGGGTCATGATTCTTTCATTTGTTCCAGCATGATTTGCTGATGTGACCATCTTTTCTCTTTTGGATTGCAATGCTGCTTTTATCCTAAATCCAGTGTCCATTGGTGTGCTTCTGGAAGACTCTCCCTTCTGTTCCACTGGCCCATGTGTCTGTCCTTAGGCCAGCACTACACGTCCTAATTACCAAAGTGTCCTAGTGAGTATTGAGCTGGTGACTTTTGGACCAGTCTTAATCCTGAGTGAAGAATTTCTCAGTGTCAGGGCACCTGGCTGGCTCCGTCGGTAGAGCATGTGACTCTTGATCTCGGGGTTGTGAGGTCGAGCCCCAATTTGGGTGCAGAGATGACTTAAAAATTAAAACGAAAAAAACTCTCAGTGTTTCAGGCAGAGGGAGGAGCACAGACAAAGGCCCTGAGGTGGGTAGGCATTCTGTGCGTTTTGAAGAATATAACAGAAGAGGCCTGGGTGGTGGGAGCACAGAGAGGGAAGATGGGGCATGGGGCGTATGTGTGGTTAGAGGGTCCCGTGAAGAGTTAGCGTTTTATTCCAAACACAATGGGAAGCTGTTGGAAAATGCAAGTGCAGATAAAAACTGTTTTCTCATCATTTTTAAAGTCTTGAGGTTATGACACCGTGAAAGGCAAATAACATCCCAAACACGTGGTCTTATCTGTGTGACAGCACGGGGTCCCTATAAAACTTCACTTTCAAAACAGCTTCTGGGGTGCCTGGCTGGCTCAGCCAGAGGAGTGTGCGACGCTTGATCCTCGGGGTCATAAGTTGGAGCCCCATGTTGGGGGTAGAGAACACTAAATAAATACTTCAAAAAATACAAGTAAAAAAATAAATTAAACAACTTCTGCTTAAAACAAACCATCTTGGAAAACCAGGCATCAGGAGTCAAGTGGACCTGAGTTTAAATAATGACTTAACTTTTTTCCCAGCTCTGGGGCCATAGGCTAGTGATAGCCCCTCTCTGAGCCTCAGTGGCCTCCTCTGTACTATGGGGCTACTCACAGTTTCGCCTTGTGGAGTTGTTGCGTTAACTGGGTAGCCCCTGGCCCGGGGAGCACTCAGTGTTAGTGCTTCTTCTTGTCATGGTGGTGGTCATGGTAATGACTTTGGGACTGAGAACGTTTTATTCCCAGTGCTGGTCTGGGTCCTCAGTGCCCAACTGAGAGGCACAAATGTTGTGTGTGGTGTTCTAGCCCTGGTGAAGTCGAGGCCTGGAGGAGGGCAGCTAGGGCCCTAGGGCTGTGTCGTAGGCTCGGTGGTTGGTCCAAGACCTGGGGTGTCCTCCACCAAGTGAGCTGCCCTATTAGGGCCTCTCCCAGCCCCTGCACCGAGTATCTGGCTTGACGGAGCAGCCCAGCTCCAGTAGCTTCCAGCAGCCCCCCACTGTGTTTGGAACAGTCTAGGGGCTGTTTCTGAATGTTTCCTGGAATGACTTGGAGCGTCCAGGCTCCAGGCTGAGGATTCTTAGACTCTAAGTCTTGACGGAATGTGCCTGCCAGGTGGGCAGTCTTGACCTCTGAGCCTGGAGTTGTTCAAAGGAGCAGCTTTGAACAGAAGGCAAAGGAAGGCTGCAGCTTCGACAGCCGGTGGGTGGTGGTGAAGGGCCTGGGCTCTGGGCTCACGCCCACCATGGCCCTTGCACGGTGCCGAGCACCAGCTTGGAGAAGGTCCCGCTGCATAGAGCAGGCCGAGGTTTGGAGGACATGAGCTGAGACAGGGCCGCTGCCCAGAGACATGTTCATTGGGCCTCAGCCAAGCAAATGCCACCCAGAATCTGAGGCCCGGGAACCAAGGACTCATGGGTCCTCAAGACTCACCTCTGCCTCTGACCAGCTGTGTGACCCTGGCTGACCTCATCCCCACTCAGCCTCCTTCTGTTCACCTCTAAGCAGGGGTAAAAGCCCCTCGGGGTCATGATGAGGCTCTCAAGGGGGGCTCCTTGCTAATGGGGGTGTAGGTGGAGGCCGGAGCCGGGCTGCTGGCGGGGGTGGAGGGTGTGGCTGGAGGGTGGTTGGAGGAGACATTTGTGGCTATTTCCAGTGTCCAAAGATGGGTGGTTATGGCCATCTCTGGTTTCAGTGGCAACCCTGTGGGTGGGCGGGAGACAGGCCTCTCTTCTGGGTGTTCACCTTCAGGAGAAGGCTGGGGATTGATGGTGGTCCTCAAAGTAGTCCTGCCCCTGGAAGGAGGTGATGTCTGAGATGAGGAAAGGTGCCAATTCTGAAAGATCTGGGTGTAGGAGTCCCAGGTCAATGAAATAGCAAGTGCAAAGGCCCTGGGGTGTCTATGAATCAGGAGACTTTGAGGAATGAACAAGTGGCCGGGGGCTGGAATGGAGGGAACAAGCACAGAAAAGGTTGGAAAGGTGCTGGGGCTGGGTTAGGTGGGGGCCATGTGGCCATAGGGAGGACTTGCGGGTCTCACACTATCGGCAGTGGCATAATTCTTCTCCTACGAGACCCTCTGGTCTCCATCTCCACTCGTCCTATGGCAACTCCCCCTCCTCAGACATCTGAGTCCCAGGGTTGGGCTAGAATTGGGGGGGGGGGCAGCATATTTACTATCTTGCCTGGGCACCTGCTATGTGCCGACCATTGCCCTAAACACTTGACCCGAAGTCCCTACCCGTGAGGTCAAGTCCACTGACCCATTTGACAGGGGAGAAACTAAGTTCTGGGAGAGGCAAAGGGACTCGTTCGTGCTCAGGGCCATGCACCTGAGGAGACAGGAACACTGATCACAAGGGGCTCCCACCTCCAAACCCCTGGCCACGCTCTTCAACTGCTCCCTGGAGCCCGAGCCCGTGGAGTGTCAGCCCCCCGCCAGGTCAGGCCTGAGACACGCCATTGTACTCAGCAGTTAAAAGAAAAATCAAGGTTGGATTGGTTACCAGTACTTAAAAACATAAAATGCGGAGGTTTCACAGAAGAATCCAGATTTCTGGTTTTTCTTTTTTAATTTTTTTTTAAGATTTTATTTGATAGACAGAGATCACAAGTAGGCAGAGAGGCAGGCAGAGAGAGAGGGGAAGCAGGCTCCCTGATGAGCAGGGAGCCCGATGCGGGGCTCGATCCCAGGACCCTGGGATCATGGCCTGAGCTGAAGACAGAGGTTCTAAGCCACTGAGCCACCCAGGCGCTCCATAGATTTCTGGCTTCTCTTATAAAGTCAGTGGACAAGCAGGGACCTGGGTGGCTCAGTCGGTTGAGTGTCTGACTCGTGATTTCTGCTCAGGTCGTGGCCTCAGGGTCACGGGCTCAAGCCTCACATTGGGCTCCTTGCTTGTGGGGCCTCTGCTTGAGATTCTTGCTCCCTCTGTCCAACAAATAAATAGTCTTAAAAGAAAAAAACCAAACCTGTCAGTGGATCCAGCAGAGCCAGGCCGGCATCACAGGGCGTGGACCCAGCCTATGTGCTGCGGAGGGAGAGCCTGGCAGGAGGCGGTGGGCGGACGGGGCAGGGAGGGGAGAAGGAACCGAAGCAGCCACCGGGCCAGGCCCTCCCCTGGAGCTCAAGGTCCGTTTTCAGGTGGAGCACAACCAGGCCGGCCATAGCATTTGGGCCGGCTCTCTGCTCTTTAGGGCCTCAGTTTCCCCATGTATCCAGGCCTTAGTTGGCTGAAATGGTCTCAAAGCCCCGTCAGGTCTGGGGGCTGAGCCTCAGTTTCTCTCTTCCGCACAAGGGGCTGATGGTGGAGTTCTAGCTGCGGTCAAAAAGTAACCTGTTCGCCAACATTTATTTGGCGCTTGTTATATACGCGGGACTTTACTGACCTGGCTTGCTGAACCCTCACAGCGGCCCTGTGAGAGCTCCGGAGTTGCCCCCATTTCACAGATGAGGAAAGGAGGTGAAGAATGATGACTTGGCTGAGGTCACACAGCTCGTGAGTGGCCGGATTGGGACAGGAACCCCAGGGAACCAGGCTGCCCCGGGTGCCGAGTGGGTCTTCAGCAGGACTTACTATCACTAGTGGCCCCATCGGGGTTGGGGGGGCCACTGTTCGGAGCTCACAGCCCGGGAAATGCTCCCTGTGACCACTTTGTCCAGTGCCGCCCCCCTAGAGGGGGCCGGCCAGTGTCTCCTTCACCCCGCATGCTCTGCCCTTGGCCTCTGCTGGCCTGGAGAAGAGGTAGAGGAAGGAGGCGGGGGACACATCAGCCCATAGCCCTGAGCACCCCCATATACACCGTAGGCCTCAACTAGCCCCAGGAGGAAGTGGTCTGGTTGGGAGTAGCTGTGCTGCTGGTCCTGGGGCGGCTGGGGGTGGGCTGGTTGGACACTGTGGTTCAGAGCCGTCCCCACTCTGCTCTTTCTGCGCTGGGCGGCCTGCGGCAAGCGACACCCTTTCCGGGCTTCGGTTTCCCCGTCTGTAAAATGGGGATGGTCACAGCACCTGCCCGTGGTGTTGCTCATGTGGCAGAGGCCACGGATGCAGTGTGTGACTGGGTGGCTGGGGGTCGGCCTCAGGCCCCTGGTGCCTGGAAGCCCTCTGGCCCCGCTGTCACAGAGCCCATTGTCCAGCGGGGGACAGTCTGGGGGACCCAGTTTGTGACAAGAGGTCCCCAGGCCTCGAGCCCCCTCGGCTCCTCAGCCACGCCCACTGTGTGTCCGGGAGGAGGCGGAGTTGCAGGTCTGATGGTTCTCGGAGCCTGTGCCGCTGCAGGGGCTCTGGCCGCCCGGGTGCTGGCCGGGCCCCCCACCCCCAGGGGCGCGCTGCGGCTGAGGGCGCCACTGTAGGAGCCTATGGCTGCTCACTGTCCGATCAGGTTGGCATTGGCACTGTGCCTGCCATCCAGGTAGGGAAACTGAGGCTGGGAGAGGCAGAGGGAGCCACAGTGTGGATGCCGGGGGCCTGAGCCTGGAGCTCGTGCCCCTGAGTGTGGGAAAGAGGAAGCAGAGAGAAAGGGATGTCCGCCGGAGGCCTGGCGGTTTCCTCTCCGAGGCAGGAGGAAGAGGAGGAAGAGGAGGAGGGCCGGGCAGGAAGCAGCCAGGCGGGAGGGGGCACCCTCCCTTGGCTCAGACAGACCTCGGTTTGAGTCCTGCCTCTGCCCCCCTCTGAGCTGTGTGACCTTGGGAAGGGCACTCGGCCCTCTCTCACTGTGCCTCAGTTTCCTCAAATATTTCCTAAAACTAGTGGCGTGATGGCCCTCACCTGTGGGGAGCTGAGAGGGGCGGCCGAGCTGCTGTCCACGAAGCACCTGAGGGCGCCCCGCGCCACCAGCAGAGCTGAGCTGTGGTTGTGTCATTACCAACATTGGTTGTCGATCTGACACACGGTGGGGGCGGCGATGGTGATGAAGCCATCTCACCGGTGAGGAACCAGGCACAGAGAGGTAGAAAGACTTGCCCAAGGCCACACAGCTGGGAGGCGGAAGAGCCAGGAACAGCATCTGCTATAGGCCTGCCAAGGCCAGGGGTTTGCGTTTCGGCCCCCCAACAGGTGGAGAAGTCACCCACCCCTCACTGCCAGCCCTGTAGACCTTCGTGGGCCAGGCAGAGACCCCGTGTTCCCGTGGGGACAGATGGGAGTGCCAGAGGCCAGTGGCGTCCCAGTCCCACCCTCTCCCAGGATGACCAGAGGCAGAGGGCTCCCCCAGTGAGAATGGGGTTCCTGTCCTTGCTCCGCTCTGGGCTGCTTTGGGCCCCGGGCAAGTCCCCACCCTTCTCTGAGCTGTGAAATGGGCAACAAAGGGGCTTGTTCTGGGCCTTCCGGGACTGGTGGGGCAAGGAAGGAAGGGGTGGTGGTGGGCCGGGCTCCCGTGGGGGCCCCGAAGGCACACACAGCTGCCCCTTACTGGGGCTCCGTGTCAGATCATTTCTGAAGAGTAGTTTGCTGCTCAGAAGAAAGCCCTGACCATGCTGACACCGCGGGCAGATGGTATCGGTGTTTCCTTTCAGCTCAAATTCTGTGAATCCACACACTAGAAAGTGCTCCTGACTCCAGCAGGGGGAGGGCGGCGGACCACGTTGGTTTATCCTCACCCTCTGCCCCCAGCGCCTCTGGGGGTGCTTCACCTGCTCCCCAGGGCCCTTCGCCAGCTTCCTGGAAGTGCACGTTTGGTTTTCGTTCGTTCGGGGGACGGCGGACTGGGACAAGACCATCGCAGTAGTCTGGGCTGTGAGCGTGGCCGCTGGAGAGAAGGGCAGCAGGTGGACGGGTTTAGGCTCAGATCTTGGCTCTCATGTCCTTGATATGTGACTTTGGGCCGAGAGCTTGGCCTTTCTGAGCCTCAGTTTCCCATTCTAGAAAGCGGAATGTCAGTATGTGGCATTTTGGGGGTGACTGAGTCAAAAGCAGGCTCAGCAAGGGCACAGCGTGCTCCCACCCGAGAGGGCGCCACATCCCGGAGGTGGGTCCCTGGCTGCTGTCCTGGGGCTGGGCCCCACCGTGGCCGTCCTGGGCACCAGCTGGCAGCCCCAGCGAGCCAGGCAGGCCGCTGCTGGAAATCCCCCACCCACGTCTTTGTGAATGGAAAAGGAAACCAAAATGCACAAGAAGAGATCTCCGTGCTCTGAGCCACCGGCCTTTGGTGGTGATGGGGGGGTGGGAGCTTCCTTCCCCAAGGCAGGAGGGGCGGCCTCAGCTTCCTTTTGGGGGCCCCACACCCCTTTTTCCTATCTCCCCTCTGTGCTGGGGAGGAGGCCAGTGTTGTCGTCCGGCCGTGGACTCCGCTGATATCTCAGGGTCTGGCACCAGTGGGTGACACCATCCACAGGGACGACCGAAGCAGCACCCGCCACCAGGCCTCGGGAGCCTCCCTCACTTGGGGCTGAAGTGGGGGGTCCTGGCGCTGGCCGAGGCGGGGGAGCTGCGAGCCCGCAGGAACAGCAGTGGAGGGAGAAACTGGTCTCCAGGGAATCGTGCAGCACCGAGGGCCCCGGCTCTGTCTCCTCTGAACCGTCACGTAATCTAGGAAACTCTCTAATTTGCCGAGAGCCTCCACGTTTGAGCTCCTCCTGGTTTTGGTTTTGCGTTTTCTGCTAATAAAGCTCACGGCAGAGACTGTAGAGCATTAACTGAAGACAGCCTCCGAGCCCCGCACCTGGAGAGAACCAGCATTTTCCATCTTGGCAGAAGTCTTGGTGACCTTTCTTCTTGCGTTTCCTAACTTTCCCCCCTCCGAACTGCAGTCCTTCCAGCATTCTCTCCTCCTTCTTTCTGAGCTTCTCTCTGGAGCCCGCTGTGCGCGCCAGGCACGGGGGGCAGCGTGGGCAGACACCTTAGGACAAAAACCCCAGCCCTGGGGGGACGCACACTCCTCGTTCTGCTTTGTGACCTGCTTTTTTTTTTTTTTTTTTTTCACTTAACAGAGCTTGAACATTTTTCTGAACTATCTTCCAAGAATGTCTTTTTTTATACTGGCTACGCAATATTTCATTTACACACAGAGGCTGTCATGTATTTAATATTATCCAGACTCCTAATTCAGCCATTTCTCACTTTCCTGCTTGGAGAGAGAACTGCGCGACATACACTTCATACATAAATCTTCGTGCCCAGCTCTCATTATTTCCTTAGGTTAACTTCCTAGAAAGGGAAGTGCTGAGTCGAAGGCTTTATGACAGCTTCTACAGCGCGCTCGCTGAGCTGTTTGCTTTTTTTTTTTTTTAAGATTATTTATTTATTGATTTATTTGAGAGCAAGTGAGGGAGAGAGCGTGAGCAGGGGGAGGAGCAGAGGGAGAAGCAGCCCCCCCCCCCGCAGCCAGCAGAGCCCCTGGGGACCCTAGGATCATGACCTGGGTCGAGGGGGGACCCTTAACCAACTGAGCCACCCAGGCGCCCTCTGAGCTTTACCGAGATGCAGTTCACAAGCACGGAAAATGAACTTACTTCAAGCGTACAGCGGCAGCTTTGGGTGTATTTACGGACTTGCGCAATGATCACCGTGATCTGATTTTATTAGAACACTTTCGTCATCTCAGAAAGAGACCTTGCACCCATTAGCAGGCACTCCCCACTGTCCCCTCCCTCCGCCACTGGTCTGCTCTCCGTCTCTCTGCATTTGCCTATTAGGTTGTTTCTACGGAAGTAGAATCCGAGAATTTGCTGGTCTTTTGTCACCAGCATCTTGTACTTGACGTCACGTCTTCAAGATTCACCCATGACGTGGCAGGTGTCAGCGCCCCACTCCTTTTATGGCTGAGTCCTATTCCATCGTGTGGACACACGACGTTCCTTCTGTCCATCAGTGAACGGACGTTGCATCGCTCCCACTTTCTGGCACATGGCGTGGCTCCCGTGCGGACGGGGCTGGGCTGCCGTGAACGTTCGTGTGTAACCTTCTGTGCAGACCTCGTGGGTTCATCTCCCTTGGGTGTCTGTCTAGGAGTGGCGCCACGGGGTTATATGGTAATTCTCGGTTTCACATTTTACTGCCAGACTGTTGTCCGCGGTGGCTGCCCCGTTTTGTTCCCACTGGCAGCGGGCGAGGGCTCCAGCTTCTCCACATCCTCGCCAACTCTTGTTATCGGTCTTTTTTTGATTGTAATCGTCCTGGTGGGTGTGAAGAGCTCTCTCTCATCGGGTTCTGATTTGCATCTTCCTGATGGTGACTGTGCTGAGCATTTTTTTCATGTGCTGAACTGGCCATTTCTATGCTTCTGATAGATCCTTTGCAGATAGCCTTGCAGAAGGGCTGGGGCCGCTCACCTTCTCACCACCAGCGGGCCCAGCCCTGGGTATTGAAGACTTCTGCCAACTTCTAGGTGAAGTGGTTATCTTGCCCTTTCTGACTGCAGTGGAACAGACCATTTCTCCAAAACCCATAAAAATATTGAATTCACATAATATTTCACCACAGGAGAGTGCAGTGCATTGGTTTTTACTATATTCACTGTGTGCACAATCACCACTGCTAATTCCAGAACATTTCTGTCGCCCCAGAAAGAAACCCTGTACCTATTAGCAGTCAGTCCAATTTCCGTCCCCACCCTCCCCAACCCCTGGCAGCCACTAGTCTACTTTCTGTTCCTGTGGATTTGGACCGTTTCTCTTCCATTTCTTGGTCATACACATTTTTGTGACTTACAGGCCATTACAACACTGTCTGCCTTTTTTCTTGTTGATTTGCAAGAGCTCTTTACATGAGCATAAGCTGTCACGTGCTGCTAATAATATTCCCCTATTCGCCATTTGGCTTTTCAATTTCTATCCTGAGGTTCTTCATCTCTGGAGGTTTTTAAGTCTGGGCAATAAAATACAGTGATCTTTTCCCTTGGGGTTTTGTCCTTTGCTTTTTCTGCCTCAGGCCCCTCCCACCCTGGATCAGATAATTACTTGGGTTCTATTCCAGTTTTGTCTCGAGCTTTATTTTTCACTTCTAATTATTTAACCCATCCGGTTTCTATTCTTTCTGGCTGGCGTGATTTCCTGTTGTTTTCTGATGTCCGTGAGATGCTGTGTGTGCAGGCACATGGCACGGGGAGCGCTCACTGAACAGGCTCAAGGTAAGGGTGGCAAGTCTGTCGGACACGCTCAGAGGGGTGGGGGACCCCCCGGGCGCTGTGCTGGCTGTGGCTGCGACCCGGCCAGCTCCTTGCTCTCGCCCGCGTTTCCATCCGTTCGCGGGCTCGGAGCCTTCCTGGCGCCCCTGCAGCCCCCCGCGCCCCAGAGGCCATCGTTTCTGCCTCTTCCGAATCACCATTCTTCGAAGGCAGGAGGTGGGTCTCGGTGGTGACGAGCCCCCCTCCGCCGCCGCGCTCCCCCACCCCAGGCCGCCGACAGAGGCTGTTAGTTCTCAACCACAGCTTTATCCACCCTCAGCCGGCTCTGCAGCCTCCGGGCCCCAGGGCTGCAGCCGAAGCCCGAGTTGCTGAGGGGAGGGGCTTCCCCCAGCGGCTCTGGCTTCACAGCAGGGCTCTTGGTGCGCACCTCGTCCAAGGCCTTGGGGCCCGGGACCCCTCGGCCTGATGACACCCATGGTCATCACCTGCAGACTCGGGAGGGCCCATCTATGTTCGGGGGCAGGGGTGTCCAAGTCCGCAGGCGCACCCCACCGTGTGGGCAGGTGGGCAGTGCCAGCTTTGACGCTTGGGCACAGCTGGACACATGCCTGGACTCTTGGAGCCATGGCTCTGTCTTGACTGCAGCCCCGCACTCATGGCTTGGGGTATCCCCGGAATGGAGATGGCCAGGAGCAGTGACACTGTGACGGGAGGGCATGGCCTGGGGCAAGGGTGGATGGGGATGGGGCGCATTGGCCTTGGGGCTCTGCGGTCATGTGGGGGCAGGGACGATTCCTGGCGGGGTCTCCTGGAGCAGGATGTGGTCGCTCAAGGTGTGGGCTGGTGGCAGCTGGTTTGCAGCGGGCGACGGGGAGGGCGGGGTAGAGGGGGGTTCTGGCTGGGTCCTGACCCCGCTCGGGACCATCTCTGGGCTTGCTGGCTGCCTGCTGAGCACTCCCAGACTAAGAGGCCATTTCCGTCCACAAGAATGTTCCAGGCCAGCCATAAACTGACTGAAGGTGGTGGTGGGTGACCAGCCCGTGAGGTCCTCAGGGTCTTTGCTCAGCTCCGGGGTCTGGAGAGTGCCTCTAACCTGCCACCCTGAGAGCCCAGGTTTGGGCCAGGAACGGTGCCCTGCGTGGGGGGCGCAGCTTGAATACAGGTGTGGAGGAGAGACAGCCAGGAAGGAGGTGTTGGCCAGTGAGGGTGGGGGGCACTGGCTCCCTCCATTCCTGCCCTGTAAGGCTCTGTCCTGGGTGGTGCCAGGTGTGGTCACTTTTGTCACCCTGTTGGGGGGCGAGATCAGCTGACAAAGGTGCCGATGGACTAACTGGCTCCTTGGCTCATCTGTCCAGTCATGCCTACAAGTGGGAACGGCAGGTGTGGAACCTGCGGGGGTGGCCCCTCTTAAGCCATGGCCCCCCTAGGCTTGGGTGTGGCCCCTCCATGGGCAGGCCTTGGAGTGGAGGTTCACCTCCGTCCTCACAGATGGTTCCTCCACACTCGGCCACTCTGTGTCAACCAGGACTCCTGCATCTCAGAAGGCGGTCGAGTGAGTGTCGGGGAGATCCCAGGCCAGTTGTTTGTTGGGGGGCTGTCTCCCTCTGTATGGGGGGGGTCTCTAGCTCCAGGTGTTTGTCAGGGGGAGGTTGCTCTAGCATCTGGGAGCAGCTCTGTGTCCTTGTTCCTGTGATTCTGGGGGGGGGGGGGGGGGGGGGGGTCATCTCGAGAGGGGGCTTTGTGACTGTGTCACTGTGAGTTTGGCATGTGGGGGGAACCTTATGGGCATGAGGGGAGCTCACTGCAGGTGGGGCTTTAGGCCCCCAGGCCCTGTCTCAGCATCTCTGGCTAATCACCTACACTATAGGGGCTCCTTGGGGCTTCTGAGGGTCCAAGAGTGGGCGAAGGGGAGGGCAGATGATGGGGACTGTGTCTCTAGCAGAACTATTGCACCTGGGCGGGGGGGTGTATCACTGTGTCTGTGCCTGCCCTTCGGGGGCTCTGGGGACTCTTGCCAGGGAAGGGGGGAAGCTGTCTTGACCCCATGTGGGTTTTCCAGAAGTGTCTCCCATGCCCTTCCTGTTCCTCTGAAAGGGGCATGAGGCAAAGGAGCCAGACCAGGGGGAGATCTGGCTCACAGTGAACTGGTGAGTCTGGGGGACTCCTGTGTAGTCAGGTCACAGGCAGGTCTGCTTTCAGAAGCCCTAGGCGGCGGGTTCCGTGATCATTCCCATTTTACGGAGGAGGAACCAAAAGCACAGGAAAGCGAAGTGATTTATTCCGGGTCACCCCAGAGAGAAGTGGCTGAAGCAGGCCTTTGAAGGGCCTGTGGAGTGGGGTTTGGGGCCCCAGGAAGGAAGTGACCTGTGGTCTATAGTTCCAACACTTCTTCAGCCTTCAGCCCTTCAGTGCCTTCACTTTGCCCCCAAAGGAGCTGGGGAACTGGGGGGGGGGGGTGATAACTCACCACACCCCAAATCTGCTTCTGCTCCCCCACATCTACCGACTGGGACCCCCGGCACCCAGCCCAAGCATGTCCTCGGGGCCCGCCCCATTGCTGGGCCCCACCTCCGAACAAGGTCTTGGTGCCCTGTCCCCACCCCCAGAGGAACTCCCAGTCGGACGGTGGGGGCAGCTGCCTCATCAGGAAATTATGGCCGGGCCTGATAAGACCCCGCGGAGGGAGAGGCACGGGAATCGCACTAACCACAACCGAGTGAGCAGAGAAGGCTCCCTGGAGGAGGGGAGGCTCCCTCTGCGGAGGCCACACTTGATCAGGCACCGCGGCGGTCCGAGCCCTGGCTCTCCGCAGCTCCTCTCTGTGGCTGGGGGCAAGCGGATGCCGCCTGTCGGGCCCTCCCTCTCTCCATCTGTACCGGGGCGGGGTTACTGGTGCCGGGGTGGAGCGCCCCCCTCCCCCAGCCAGCTGCAGCCCCGGGAGGCCCAGCTCACGTCCTGACTCCCTGTGCTCCGGTCCTCCCCCGACCACACAGCGCCTCGAAGTACGCTGTCCCTCCTCCAGAGCGTTCCCTTGGGTGGGGCTCCGCAGTGGAGGAGGGACCGTGGTCTGTGTCCCCCAGGCCCCAGCACTCAGGGCCAACTGGGTGCCGGGGCCGCTTTGTGACTAGACCAAGGCCCCAGCGGAGCCAGTTTCACAGGATGATAAATGCAGGGAAGGAAGTACGGGGGTTTCTGTGACGGGGACTGTGTATTTAGTCACTGGGATCAGGGAGGGCTTTCCTGTGGTGGCACATGGGTTGAGACCCAAATCTGCGAAGAGCTAGATTTGTGAAGCTGAGGGGGACGGCCTCCCCGAGCGAGCGGCAGGTGCAGCGGCCCGAGGCGGGAGCGCGCTTGGTCCACTTCCCTTCCCGAAGGCGGAGGCCAGGGCTGTGCTCACAGTGGCAGCAGGCGAGCTCCGGGAGGTCCGAAGGACTAGGCGCTGTGGGGTCCTGCGGCCACGGGGAGGACTGGCGCTCCTCCTGGGGCGAGGGGAGGCCCACAGAGTGCTGAGCGGAGACAGGGTGGGGAGCAGCTGGACTCTGGACCCACCTGGGAGTAGCCCAGGAAGGACTGGTGGGTGGCAGCTCTGTTTCAGCGCAGCCCACCTCCTGGGGGCTCGGGAGGTCACCCTGTTTTCTCGGCCCTCACTCTGTAGCGGGGGTTCCCCCGAAGCACCCGCTCCGCCCTCAGCAGCTGCCCTCCTCCGGATTCCAGGCCCCCCCCCCCCCCCCGGCACCCCTCGGTCTGCCTCTGTGGGAGGAGCCTGGGGAGGGGGGCGAGGGAGGAGGCAGGGTCTGGCCTTCCCGCCCAGGACTCCCCTCAGGTGCCAGTGAGTTTCAGAGCCACCCAGGGCTCGGGTTAAAACACAGACGTCAGGCTCACTTGCGCGGGTTACAGGCCAGACTTGGGCTGTGATTAGTAACCCCCGGAGGTTTCCTGAGCCTTGGCGCCGCCCTTGTGAAGCGGGGATAAAGCACCGGCCCCCAGGCGGCTGGAGGGGCGCGGACGGCCCCCCACACTGCTCCCTGGGCAGACGACGGCCCAGAGCAGGGCATGGGGGTCTTCCCTCCACACTTAATATTAGGGTCGTCCCTTACTCTGGGACAGTGACCTTCTGGCTGCCTTGGTCCTGGCATCTCTTCAATATGGTGCTGTTTTCTGTGAAATCGGAGAACAGTTTTAAATGGCGGTGGCTTATGAAGCCAATAGTCCAGAAGCCACTGATCGGACAGCCCAGACCGCAGTGCCTGACACCGAACAGGTGCTCCCAAAGGGGGTCCGCCAGCATTTGCAGCCCCAGACAAGTCCCCTGCCATCTTCTGGGTCTGGCCGTACCTTCTAGCCTCTGAGCAGTGGCTCTTGCTGTGCTCTTAGCCTCCAGCGCCTTTCCTTCCACCTCTGCCACTCAGGGGTGCTCAGCAAACACTTAGAGCCGCTGACTGTGTGCCCTGCTGAAGGCAAAGCTGGAGAGAAGCGAAGCCTCCGGAGCTTACGGCGTAAAGTGGGGAGACCGCCGCGTGGGCCGACTGCGGTGAGAAGGGGGGTGGCGAGTAAGAGGAGGAAAGCTTCGGAGAGGAGCCTTCGCTGCCGTGCAGACGGACTCTTCCGAAGGCCTGCGTCCGCCCTCCAGGGCCTTCCCGTACCCACCACGCACTCCGTCACCAGCTTCTCGTGGGAGGGTGTGGCACTGTCGGGTCTTATGAGAGGGGAGACAAGCCGGACAGGGGTCACCTGTGCATAGAGGACGAGGCAGAGCTGAGACCCTAGGCCCGGGACGGAAAGGTTGCTGTGTGGCTGTTATGCAGGCCCCAGAGAGGTGTCTGAGTAGGACACCGGGTCACGGGAACACACGTCCCTCAGGTTTCTCGGCTCCGGCACTTCCAGAGCCTTCCGCGGACTGTGCGTAGGATTCCCGGGCACCGGAGGCTGCCCTCTCTTGGGAAGAGTCCCTCTTTTGCACTGGCTGCCAGGTACCTCGGCGACAGTTAAGTGGCAAGTAGAACCCTCCTCTGTGTTCTAGCAGCTGTCTCCCTCCCACTGAGAGATCCTGAAATCTTCTTTGGAGGCGTGTGGAGGCAAGTAAGCCAGGGTATTCTCTTCACCTTGTACGTAGGCTGCTGTTTTGATACCATCAGTAAGACTCGATTGAGCACTTTCCATAGGGATGTTTCATCCTTTGTTCATTCATTCATTCATCCAGGCCGCACCCATCCCGGGCTCTGGGTGGGAATGGGGGGACACTCAGCCATCCAAGACTAGGATCTGCAATTTGCTCTGAGTCTTTTAAGTTTTCAAGTCGTCCTCCAAGACCACCTCCCATCCTCCCTCTGTTCCTGGGAGGTCAGCAGGATCTTTTTACTGTCCCCAGGTCACCAAGAGGAAACTGAGGCTGCGGTTAGTGCCATGCCCAAGATCCCAGAGGTACCAAGTGGTGGAGTAAGGACTCGTCTAACCACCTCAAGCGGGGCTCCAGGCCACTGAGAGGCTGCCTAGAGGGCACGGGCACTGGGGTGGAAACGTGTGGCTTGGACCTAGACCTCCCAACTGTACACGGTCTCCTCCTTCCTGTGCCATTGCTGTTCTTTGTAGGAGAGGAGTGAGGGCCCAAAGCCCTGGGAGAGAGAAGTCTGCCAGGGGCACGCAATGGTCTGAGGGGATTCCCGCTGGTGAGACGCCTTCCCCTAGGCTGTCGCTGGATAAGGGCTTCTCCAGTGGCCAGGTGGGATGCCATAGATGGAACAGAGCCATTGTGAGGGCCTGCCCTCCCCACACCTCTGGACCCTCCGTGCCAGGCCCTTCGCTACTTGGGTGTGAGTGAAGTGGTGCCTTCCCTTCCAGCTTCCCAGGGAGCAGGAGGTAAGAGCTGGTCCGGCCCGACTAGCAGGTATGCTGCTGTCGGCAGGAGCTCCCCAGAGCCTCTGAAGTGTACATCCAGCTGCCATTTCCACATCTCGGACTTAGGACAAGCCCAAACTGACCCTCAAAGCCTCCATACCGCACGGGGACTTCTGGTACCTTCCTCTAACCACCCCACTGTGCACAGGAGTCCCATCAGCCTCCTTAGGTGCTCATGTGCTTTCCCACCTCAGGGCCTTTGCAAGGGCCATCCTGGTGCCTGGGAACCTCAGCTGAGCTCTCCTCATAGCTGAAATGAGCCCATCTTATTTCTGTGGCCCTTCACGGCTTCCCCCACCTACCTATGTGGGTCCTTCCCGTCTCCTTCATGCTGGGCATCTGTCTCCCTTGCTAAAATGTAAGCTGTGAGTCAGGGACTGCGTATTTTGTTTCCACTTGCAGTACTGCACCTGGAGTTCAGTGAGGGCTTGGCCGGTCCCTGCGCTGGGGTCTTGAAAGAACAAATGGTGATAGGCCCCATTCACGGTGCTTGTGAGGACATGGCAGAGTGGGATACAGCGTGTAACCTTGGAGCTCTGGGCCATCCCCGCCCTCAGCCCATGCTTGTGGCCCTACCCTAACTTAGCACATGGGCAACAGCAACAGGTCATGGGACAGCTTCCAGGTGACAACATGAGGGGAAAACAAGGCTGAGAGAAATGGGAAAGGAAGTCTGGTTCCAGTTGTCCATCTCAGTCCCCCAGGCAGATTTGAAGCCCAGAGCCCCACCAGAGGCAGGCGGGCCCATGGGTCAGTGGGGGTCAGGAAGGACCAGGTAAACCCACAGGTTGAGGCAGAGATGTCCATGCCACCCTCTAAAAGTGTAAGAGATGACAAACCTAGAGCCCAAAAAGTACAGTCTTACAGAAGCACATGGAACTTTCTGCCCAGTTTTAATGTCTACTGAAGAGACTAACTGTTCTCTTAGGGCTTACCCTGCTCTCAGGCTCCTTTTAAAACAAACTCGAAGCACCTGAGTGGCTCATTGTGTTGTCTGGATAGTCACATTGAAATACATTTTAAAAAAAATTTTTTTATTTGAGAGACTGAGCACACGCAGGGCAGGGAGGAGAGGGACCTGAGCCGAAGGCAGCCGCTTAACCGACTGGGCCACCCAGGCGCCCCTGAAGCACATCTTACTATAAACGGCATCCTGCTGTCTTCTCCTTACCTTCACTAGGGCACTTACAGAGGCAAGCTAGGGGACACGTGGATTTCACCGCAGGATGGGCTGAAGGAAGGCATGTGTGTCTGGTTCCTGGGCCACATAGAGGGGAAGCTGTCGTACTGCAACCACAGGGGACCCCGTGCTTTACCCACCTTGGCTGGCCCCAGCCTGGAAATTTCACAGCTGTTTGTCAGGCCATTTTTTTCCCACTTGCAGTAGCTCGCCCAGTCACCATAGAGCTGTGCAAGGAGAGAGTGACTCTTAAATCTCTCTGCTTTATAAATGACAACTCCGACAGAGGGATGAGCCACTTGGCCAGGGTAACAGAAGTAGCACAGACAAGACTGAACACTACCATCTAGAGGGTGAAGAAAGTATAGAGCCTAGATAAAGTCAGGTATTGAAATGCAAGCCCTACTGTGGGGACAGTGTCAGAGCTTATCTGCTTCTTTGCCTTTGAGCTTCCAGGCAGCCAGGGCAAAGAAAGAAATGGTTATTCCCCCCCGGAGCCTGAGGGGCCATAGGAAAGCAGCTAGCTTTGTGGATGCTGGGAGGGGAGACGTGCTTCCCAGGAGGGATGTAGTGAGTGACAGGATACTGCTACCACATCATCTGGAGTGCTTTGGCTCTTCCAGTCACTCAGGTGGGACAGAGCGCATGCTAGAGAGGGGAACGTGGAGTCCCCTAATGTTCCTATAGCTGCTGATCCAGCCCCAGGGTTTGGGCTCAGCTCCCCATCCCAGCTGTTTGCTGAACCAGGAAGGCACCCCTTGGTCCTTCCACATGTGACCAGTGCTCTTGAGTCCTGCTCTGGACCATCCAACTAGGGCTGTGGCCACAGGCAGGGTTTATCCTGCCCCACGTGCTCGCTCACCACTCCAGTCTGAGCAGAGCCTCTGGCCTCCCTCTACCATCAGACAGCACAGTACCTGGACACACCAGCTTTGGGGTTCAGATCCTGGCTGTGCCCCCAGCTGTGCGGCAGCAGGGGAGACGACTGGGCTGGCTGGGACAGCTGTCCCCCAAGCTGCCTGACAGGAGTCGGGAAGAACCTGTATCTCAGCCAGGGCGGATGGGGGCCAGCATCTGGGCAGCAGGGCTGGCTATAGGGGAAGCAGGGGAATGCTCTTCACCATCGCCTGCCAGGTCAGCAGTTCCTCAGCTTCTGGGGACAGAGCTGCCATGGAGGCCCCACATTGAGTGAAACCAGTGGCTCTGCTGGTTAATCTCAGCATTCACCCTGGGGCCAGGCCCAGAGCGGAACTGAAAGGGAGACTAGTTCTGTTTCTTCTTCGCCTGCCTACTTCCTCCCAGTGATCCTGAGGGCCTGGAGCCAGTGGGGAGGCTTGCGGGCCAGGCAGAGCCAACTGCAACAGCAGAAGGAAGGAAACAGCACGTGGACCGTACCCATTGTGCAGAAAGGAAACAGAGGCTCTGAAAGGTGGAGCCATGCGCACTCCAGCACGCCCAGGGCCCACGTCAGTACCGCATGGGATTCCTGTGCTCCTCACATCTCACGGGCTCCCAGGCTGAGACACTGGGGGATGGGGGACAAGTAAGAGAAACCTGAAAGATTAAAAAACCCCCTGGCTGGTGGTCACTCAGGGCCGGGACTGGCTGGCCACCTCCGTGCTGCTGTCACGGGAGCGGGAGGAGGCGGTCCACCAGGGCGGGCGTCAGGGGCTCCTAGAGTTGTTCTTCCCTCCGGACTGCTGGGGACAGGGGCTGCCTGGACTGGGAAGAGCCCCCGTTTGTCCAAACCTCTCCTGCCAGACTGCCGCATCTCTCACTGCTCACCAGCCCTCCTGCAGGTAGGGAGTAGCTGAAGGCAGGTGGCCTGGCCCTAGGGCCACCACCCTTCTATCAGAGATGCCTGGTGCCTGTGTGTCTCGAGCAGTCACACATGTGGCTTTGGGGACGGGCTCCTGTACTTCTTGAAAAGGCAGCTTCTGCTCGAGACGTGGAGGTCAGATTCCCCCAAAGTCACAGTGCCAGGAACAAGCCTTTGGGCCTGCCTTGTTTCCATCCCTCTGCCCCTGCCCTGTGTTGGCTTGGTCAGGCCGGTCCTTCCCAGCTGGTCCTAGGTGGGCCTGGTGGTCTCCTGAGAAGAACGAGGTACTGGAGAGACGGGGCCCAACTGAGCCTCCCTGTCCATTCCTCCATCATCTTTGGCTCCTTCTGCTGTTCTTATCTGCTTCTGGCCCCTGCTGGAAGCAGCCATCCATCATCTCCTGACCTCGTGAGAAATAATCTTATCACTCTTATCGGAAGAGGAAGAGATGGGGGTGGGCAGTAGAGGGGAGACCTGCATTCTGAGACGCTGCTGCCCTAGAGATGCTGGCTTCTGTGCTCTAGGGCCCCAGAACTTCCTGCTCCCTGGGAACAGGCACGTGCAAGCTCAGCCCCCACTTTAGTCAGGTTCAGTCAGGACCTGGGAGAGGAGCCCTTGCTGGCAAAGGAGTAGGGGACCACTTCCCGTGCACCCCGAACCCCGTGTATGCTGGATGTCACGGGAGACTCCCGGGTCCAAGGTTTTGTGTAGGTTTCCAGCTGGTTCTACCTGGGGCCAGCCATACCAAGCTTTGTTCCTTTAGGGATGCTGGCAGGAGCCCCAAGAACCTGTGGCTAAGCCACTCTGCCAACCCCGCACCCTCAGCCTTGCAGACAGACGAGCTGGGCATGGCAGTGTGAACTTATAGGCTGTATGCTGTGGGCGGAGGTGAAAACCTGATCTACCCTCCCTCAGGCAAAAGACTTCACCTCCAAGATTTGAGCTGCTTCTCTTTATGATGTGATGAGAGTATGTTTCCTACAAGGTCCGGAGAGGCCTGCACTAATGAGGAACTGATGGCAGGGGGATAAACTAAAGGCAGGACAAAGGCCTGAGTCCCCGGCACAGACAGCGCCGCGGAGGGAAATGCGACTTGGGCTGGACGCCCTCACGTCCACGCTCAGCGCTTCTTTTGATGAGGAGGTCAGCAGTCGTTGTGACCTGGCTGGGGTGGGGGGTGGGGGTGCTCTTTGTTCCACCAGTGGAGGAGAAACCGATGTCAGCAGGCAGACACCTGTCAGAGAGGTTCAGGTCCACTGGGGCACGGGAAGAGTGCTTAGAGGCTACAGGAGAAGGGCCCTCGGCGAGGCTCCAGCAAGCCACAATGCAAGACCTTGGTCCAGGCCTGGGGGGCCTGCCTGGCCGCACCAGGAGCCCCCACCCACCCAACTAAGCCCTTGGGGAGACTACAGGAAAGGAGAGGCCTGGGTGGACGAAGGGCCATCAGGAACAAGCCTCAAGTGCCCTATCTTGGTCTCCTAGAGTTCAAAGCCCAAGCTACAAGCAGCCTGCTCCAATATCCAGGAGGTTCGGCGATGCACACGCCTCGAGATGCCGGACAACCTCTATACCTTTGTCCTGAAGGTGAGTAACGGCTTTTCCCACCCGGGGTCACACCTACACACCCAAGGCACCCACATAGCCACTCCCTTCCTCCTTGCCAGGTGAAGGACCGGACAGACATCATCTTTGAGGTGGGGGACGAGCAGCAGCTGAATTCCTGGATGGCTGAGCTCCGGGAGTGCACAGGCCAAGGGTGAGGCCCCGGACCATAGGGCCCCACTCCTGGCACAGCTGTTCCTACTGCCCTGGTCTATCCAGATCCTAACCTCAGCCTCTTCAGCAGGCTGGAGAGCACAGACCCAGAGACGCACATTCCCTCAGCCCCAGAGTTTGGCACATCCAACTCCCCGCGGGGAAGCACAGATTCCCTGAACCAAGGTGAGTGGGTCAGGCCTCTGTTCTCCGGTAAGTCGGAACCCGCTTCAGCCTAGGATGTAAGGTACCCACCGGGGGTGACCATCACCCGTCCTGTCTACCAGGTGCTTCTCCTGGGGGGTTGCTGGACCCAGCCTGTCAGAAAACAGATCACTTCCTGTCCTGCTATCCCTGGTTCCATGGCCCCATCTCCCGGGTGAAGGCAGCCCAGCTGGTTCAGCTACAGGGTCCTGATGCTCACGGAGTGTTCCTGGTACGGCAGAGTGAGACACGGCGAGGGGAATATGTGCTCACATTCAACTTCCAAGGCATAGCCAAGGTACGGGGCATGGTAGGTGGGGCCGTACCTCCCCCACCCCCAAGTTCAAAGCCCTCAGTGGCCAGTGGCTGAGCCCACTCTCCTCTCCTCTCTAGCACCTGCGCCTGTCGCTGACCGAGCGAGGCCAGTGCCGAGTGCAGCACCTCCACTTCCCCTCTGTTGTGGACATGCTGCGCCACTTCCAGCGCTCTCCCATCCCACTCGAGTGCGGTGCTGCCTGTGACGTCCGCTTGTCCAGCTATGTGGTAGTCGTCTCCCAGCCACCAGGTGTGACCCTTGATAAAGGGGGTGGGTGGCCCAGGGAACCAGAGGGTAAAAGCTTGCTGCAAACCCAGGGGCACAGAGATTTTTGTGTTCTTCCAACATCTGCCCCGTAACATTAAGACTGACTGCACTGGTCTCTCTCTCGGTCACTTGTCCCCCAGGTTCCTCCAACACCGTCCTGTTCCCTTTCTCCCTTGCTCACTGGGATTCGGAGCTGGGCCTTCCCCACCTTAGCTCTTCTGGCTGTCCACGAGGGCATGGCCCGGAGGGTCCCCCCAGCCGACCCTCCCCCCCAGAGCAGATATTCCACCTGCTGCCTTCGCCCGAGGAGCTGGAAAACAGCCTGCGGCACCTGGAGCCTGAAGCTGCCAGTCGAGCCCGGGACTCAGACTACGAAATGGACTCCTCCTCCCGGAGCCACCTACGGGCCATAGACAATCAGTACACACCTCTCTGACCGGCGGTGAGGAACCCGGCCTCACACGTGCCCCGGAGGAGCGCAAGCAAGCAGAGATGTGAACTTGTGAATGTAATTTTCTTTCCTTCCTTCCAGAGAGAGAGTTAAGGGACACTGTTAACTGCTCCAGTTTCGATGTGACCCTTCTATCCGGCCTGTTAAAGGGCCTCCTGTAAGTTGCGTCGCCCACCACCTGCTTTCTCCTCATTGTTTACAGATGTAGTTCTCGTTCGCAGATGCCACCAGCTCCTGCCCCAAGTCCCCAGGACCAGTCCCATCCTCTTACAGGAGGTAATGGGTGAGGGCCAGAGCTGGCGGCAGAACCTGGGCTCTCTTTTTCACTGACACTGTCACAGCCGATGGCAGACTTTCGGGGGGGGGGGTGTCAGGAAGCCCAAAACACTAACAAGCTCTGGATTCTCATATGGTTTGCCTGTTGTAGCCTCAGTCCACGTGGCAGGTCTGCCGTCACCCACGTCATAGGTGAACACACCACCCCTGCTCTGACTCGCAGCTTTAGGACAAAGCTCAAGGTTAAAAATTTTTTTAAACATTTTACCTCAGATTAATTTTTCAAAGGATTCAGGTTTCAAAACTCAATTATTGCTTATGTCATTGCACTCTTTAAACTAATACCCACGCGATTTTGTAGTTCAGAGACAGCTATGCAAACCCTACTTGACTAGTTCCCAGTCTGAGCCAGCACGCCTGGCATCCATGTCTTTTTCATCCTCAGGACAGTCACCTGCTGCTGAGTAGCCACTGTCCTTACTAATGAAGAGAAGTGAAATACGTCACCCTTTCAGGGAAATTCAGGCAATTACTGAAATAGGAGGGTGGCAAGGAATAATTCTACCCTGGTGCCTTATGAATAAAAAACTGGATTCTGGTTAATAGCAGTTTTATGGTGAGAGTTAAACTAGTTTAACCAAGGGGTAAGGGGAGGGACAAGCAAAAAGGGAGGAAGGGCTCCTGGGCCATCCTTCACCAATGGGGCTGGCTCAGAAACCCCCAGACATCTAATGGCTTATAAACTATCCCACAAGGTTTTAGGCTCACTCTTGAGCCAAAAGAGCAGCTGGGAATCTGGTGCCACAGCTATTGAGAAACTCCTTTAACAGCCACAATCAGCGTTCTGTGCCAGCCGCTTACTGCTTCTCTTGATGAGGAATGTGCGCGCGCACTCGCGGGCACGCAGCGTCTCCACCAGCCGGGGGCCTGCAGTCGAACCTCCCTCTATACTTGCCTTTCACCAGTAATACAATTCACAGGGGAGCTGGCTCCCCCCAGGACTTTCACGCAGAGGCTCTAAAACAAGGGGGCAGTGACAGAGTGGAGCCAGCTGCTCCTGGGTGCCAGCAGCAGGCTCACCCATGTGGCTTCTAGGAAACTGGGAGTTCAGCACAGCTTAACCTTTACAGATACATCAATCAGAGGCTAAATTTAAACCCTGGCCTAAAACTACTGCTTCCCTTATTTGGGGTGACGGTTCGGTTTGCTCCCTCAAGCCATTCTCTGCATTCCCAGTGGTCAGACTTTTGATTCTAGAATTTTCTCGGGTTTTCTTTTGGGGGGGGCGGCGTCGAGGGGGCCAAGCAGTCACCTCTTCACCACTTTAGAAACCAACACTCCTGGGTGTTTCCAGTAGATTACAAAGCAGATCCAATCCAGATTTGTGGTTTTTTTCTATGTTCTGAATTTCTCTTAGAGAAAACTCATCAAAGAAAGTGCTGAGAAGGCACTGGTACAGATTGTCCCCTTGGCTGCACAGGAAAGGGGCCAAGTAGGCAACAACCCACGTGAGTCCCCTCCCTCTAGCCAGAAGGGATGGAATCTAAACACCTGGAATGTGACATCGTTAAGCCAGGGACCCTCACTGCTTAGCTGCTCACCATACAATTCTCAGGTAATACAAAAAGGCAAGCCAGGCACAGCAAACTAGCAGCTCTGACCCACTGGCTATGAAGGACAAGTCCAGACTCAGTGACAAGAAAACTGGAAGTCACCCACCTCCAGACTGCTTCAGTTAATACGCTCAAGAAAAACACTTCCTTTTAAAACATGTCCAAGTTCCCAGGACAGCTCAAATACGGCCCCCCAAAAAGCCCCCTCAGGGCCTGAGAAGAAGTGACACCGAGCCACTGCCTTTTCTTTCCGCTAGAGCAGGTCGAGATGGAGGAAAAGGAGCCGTGGGTCCCCTGGGCTAGATGCCTTCACAGGCAATGACCCTGCTGGCTACAGTCAGCCCAGCAAGGTCACAGCATACCCCACCACCCTCCTGGCCCCAGGGTGACTGCTGCTGGCAGCAAGAAGCCAAGCCAGCAGCCTCCGCTGAGAGCCCGGGCTCGGAGTGCCAAAGGACAGTAAGCACCATGATCCCTCCAGTTAGCTCTAAGGACGAGACAACAGGATAGCTTGACTGCTCCCAGCACCATCACTTCCTTCTTCTGTCTTGAATGAACTTTTACATACTAACAGTCACCAGCACCAAAGAATTAAGTCAACTAACCTGCCTTGAATTTTAGACCAGCAATCCATATGGCTTTATCTGGTATAAATCTTCTGCCTTTGATCATTTCTGGACCGTGTAGGAAAAAGGAATAGCAATCATTAAAATCTTAGGCCAGAAAACACTATTTTTACATAACAGTTTCTTAACCTAAAATCAAGGCCTTGAACTCTTCCCTAAGTGTTGCCTGAGATTCCTTCATGCTTTTAATTCAGGGCTACGTCTCTTACTGCAAATGTCACGTGAGCTCTAACATCTCCCACAGGCTTGAGGAACTTGCTAGTACATCACCCACCACTAACAAGGACACATCTGACACCCAGTGTTTGGCTGGAATAAGCAGCACATTGTGATGACAACGGCGTAAATGGATCCATTCTGTATCATTATAGGCAGAAGATATTTGGCAAATTTGTATGTATTGTTTATGTACTGTACAAGTAACTTATTCTTGAATAATGCAAATTTTGCTATAATGTACAAATTGCTACACATGAATTAAAAGTTTTCAGAACTGACTTGTTGCCACAATATTTAAAGGCTCTAGCATTACAGGACTGTGGTCTCTGCAAAATCCCTGCTCCGTTCCACTGCTCGCTCCTCCCTCTGTCCTCCCACACGCAGCAGCGTGAGCACTGCCGCGCGTCTACGGCAGTAAGCGACTCTGTACAGCGCTGTGCTGTTTTAGCTTTTCAGTCTTCTGGATTTATATTTCTTTTTAAAAAGTGTCTCCTGCCCCCTTCTGGCAAAATAGGTGTGTGAATCAGAACGACTTCTGACTAACAACACTCATCTGCGTTCAGGAGATATTAAAAAGGAAGCTTACAGAACCAGCGTCAGGCTGAGGATGTGGTATCTCAGTGCCGCCCAGCTCTGGCCAGCCTTCCTCCTTCTGGAGCGGACCTTTATCCACCAAAGAGAATGTCTCAGTCTTGTCTTTTTCTAGAGATACCTTGAACCAGAACTAAAGGCGAAGAAAAAAAGTCATTTGACAACTAACCTTCCAGGATTATTTAAGAAAGCACACTCAGCCCTCCTGCCTTGATACGAAGTATCCCATAATAGAAATATCTTAAGCTTATACAAACACACACTAACTTGATATCAGTTTTTAAAACTTTTTTTATTTTTTAATTTTTTTTAAGTTTTTATTTTATATTATCTACAAAGTAAAAGTTTTTCCCTTAACTTAAAAGTTGAACCACTGTAGACAGTGATCACTCCATCAAACTTGATTTATAAATAATAACCCGTCATTTTGACGGTAAGAATTTACTGAACCTTTGTCAAGTTTAGTAAAAGGGCGTTCCAAGTCTTGATTTTTTTTTTTTTTTTTTTTTTTTTTTTAGCAGTAATAGCAGCAAGAATCACTCTTGTTACTTCTTTTGCTAGCTGATGTGTTCATGACTTTCGAGGGTCATTAAAAAATAAATAACTTCCAGTTTCAGCAAGCAGAGCTGGGGTACTTGCGGGACTCTGAAACAGCATATGGAATTATGGAACAGCCCACAAGTTCCTAAATGCCTCTACTCGGTCCAAATATCTTCCACTGCAAGTGAACTGTTAGCATTCCTATTGGATGTTACAAGAAATCAACATATATTTTTTAAAAACAAAATAAATGAAATTCTAGTTTTCTGTGCTTCCAGTTGGTAGAAGCAGTAGAAGGGAGGAGGGAATTTGGCCTTTCGGTTCCTCCAGGGCAGCCTTACAACTGCTGTTGGTGGTGGGCTTGTACTGTAAGAAAGAAAAGTGGATATTTAAACAGAAAACTGGCAACACCGCAAATCAGCCTAGTGTCTCTGCAGCACACGCCTGTAAACTATCCTTGTGCTAGCTGAACAAGACTCAAAATTCAATTCATTCTTCCCCCTCCCATCTGCACCAAAAAGGGGAGGGGTAGGTGGGTGGGTAGAAACAAACCAGTCAGATGTAAAACCACTTCAGGTAAAACTCCCAGAAGATTTGTTGCTCATGGGGTAGAGAAAAAGGCCTTAACATACCCCCTCCCCAGATACTAGCCAAGCACCAGTATTGATTTCAGAGTAACAGGTTAGACTGAAATATCGCCATGGCAGCCATCAAGTGTTAGAGCACAATCACGGGGCCTTCTCTCCCTGTCAGGGCATAGGCTGGAGCTAAGGCTACACTCAAAACCAGTCCACACACAGCACACTTTCTCATCAGTAGTCTTCTCCAGAGCTACAATCAAACTCTGCCATGGTGGTAACCACCCCCGTCAGACTGGGGGCGGGGGGCGGGGGGGACTAAGGAAGGCGAACGCTGCCCTGTCCAGCCTATTGTAACAAGGAAGGCCAACTGAGTCCTAAGCATGCGTCAGCCACACAGAATGCTGCTGCTGCTTCTCATCAAGCCAAATCCTGTATACCATCAGAACACACACAGACTCGGCTCCTGGAAGCCTCAGGCCCTGACACTGAACTTATCATCACAGTCCCTACTGTGCACACTCTGACGGGTCTTCCTAGTTCTCGAATGCGGGGCTTGAAGCGCTGGCCCTGCCTGCCGTTCGATCTGTGCGAGCAGAATGCTTTGGGGTGCCCGGCGGCCCCTGCACACACACGCCTCACCTGAAGGGTGCGTCATATAGGGGAAATGCGCTGTTGTCGAGACTGGAATGGGCTGTAGTGCACTTTGAGCGAGGGCGGCCTGGGGACCGCCGGGTGGCTGTGTCGTCATTAGCATCATTGGCGCATGGGCAGTTGGATGAGAAGGAACCATTCCTGACTGTACATGAGCCTGAAACAGAGAGCTCTTTTACGCATACAGGCAACATCTCCAGCTTAAACAACATGTCAACTGTGTTCCTTTAGCTGGGCTGGGGCAGGAAAGGCCAACAGGGGGGCCCTCAGGGCCCTTTCTTTCCTCTGTGGACACTCCCTAGTGGATCATCCATTGACCTACAGACCTGCTTCACCCTTTAGCAGGTCCTGGAAGGCTGAGGGAGCAGGCGCCCAGCAAGCCTGGGTAAAAGTAAGGGCTGCATCATCCTAGCCTTCAACATTTCTGACTGCTGGATTCGGTGTATGTCGGGCAAGACCGTCACAAAGCTAGGTATCTGATCCGAGGGAAGAGAGGTGCAATGACGCTTCAGAATCTGGCTTCTGAGTGGGGCCTGAAGCAGTTTTAAAGGTAACCTCCCTTTTAATTAGGAAAGCAGGTGACGACAGTCATCTATGGATTCCTTCGCCCTCTTGTTGTCTGCCCCTCCCCTCTGCTTGTCTGCTCACCAGCACATCTCTGTGAAGAATGAGTCCGGGCAGCGAGAGAAGAGACAGTCGGGCCCCTTTATTCTAAGAGACATGCTGACTGAGCAGGAGGAGGAGGCTGCAGTAAATGGCTCCAATGAAATGGGGGAGGAGTGATGTGAAATTATCTGGGCCAGCCCCGTGTCCCTAAACCAAGTGATAGTGAGTGCAACCTGGTCAAGCTGGGAAAGGGCTAGCCAGCCCAACTGCTGGATCCCAGCCCTGGGGAGACACGGCAGGCCCAGAAGAGCCCTCCTTTCCTGCCTCCCTGTGCACTGTCCTAGACCACAATAAGCCTTGCATGAAATGCTGCTTTTACTGTCTTACATATTCCAGGGCCCATGGCGTATCTGGACTTCCCTGGAAGGGTTAACCTTTTTCTCTTTCAGCACAAAAACACAAAAGTGAGGTTTTAGGAACTCTAACTTAAGGTAAATTCACATATCTACTTAGCCACCAGCCTCTGCTAACCACCTCCAGGACCCCAGCTCTCATGAAGCTCCTGATTCAGCCAAACCACGCTGGCCCACACCTGACCAGACCGGCCGGCCCCCTCCCCACTGTCAAAACCAATCATCCGCTGCAGTGCGCCACACCACAGGACCCTCCTCACTTGTGCAGAGGAGGACGCCCAAACTCCCCAGAGCTGCGGAACTCTAGTCACAATGTCGCCTTCTGAGAGGGAGCTCCGAATGAGCCGCGTCTCCAGCCCCCAGCACGCCAGTGCCTCAGGGGCGCACCATTAGACATGAAAGGGAGTTCAGTGAGCAATCTAGCCTGCACCTGCCTCACAGAGTTCTATTATGAAAGCAGCAAGAAGAGCCATCAAATACAGCCGATTCACCCTTAACAGCTCCAGGGAGGGCCTCGAGGACAGTGTTAGAGCCCAATTTCAGTGCAGCTCCTTATTAAGATAATCTAACGTGGCCCTGGATTGCATGGACTTTTGTCAGCAGCTGATGCAGCCGGCAACCACGGAGATGGCAACCACACCTTTCAACCATCAGAGGCTTACGCTGGAGGAGCGCTCCAGAGAGCCAGGATGCTAAGAAAAATGGGAACGCCTGAGTGCTTCCAACTTCTAGTTACACCGCACCAATGTATAAGGCCAAGCCCTTTCAAGAAGTACAACATATGGTCAAAGCGGATGTACTGATAGGCAAGGAAAACAAGGGGAGAGATTTCTCTGGAACTCGTGTAACTAACATTCAAGCGGACAGGCTCAGGGCAGTCACCTCAGAGAGCTGAGAATTTGTGAAGGCCCAACCTCCCTGCCAGTCTTTTTTTTCTCTCTCTCTGTGTGTGTGTGTTTGTGTGTATGTGTGTGTGTGAGTGTGGGGGGGGGATGGAGAGTGTGGGAGGGGGATGGGGAGAGTGAGGGAGGGAGAATGGGGTAGGGATAGAGAGAGAGGGAAGGGAGAAGAGGAGAAAGAATGTATGTACTATGTATACACATATAGCAGTGAAGCTGTATAAACATAGCAAAGCAGACACAGGAAGGAAAGGACTGGGTTGCATTCCAAAATCAGAGAGATTTTTAAGGTCTCAGATGGGAAACATTAAAGGACTGACCAATCAGCAACTTCACTGACCCCATTACAAAACCACACCAACATTCATTTAGGGCCAGATCACATGTATTTGAGAGGGGAAGGGAGACAGGCAGATGGCATCACACACAGGGTTTCCTAGCCTGCAGAGCACCTGGCTCTTCGCTGCTTCTCCAATAACTTTCTTATTCTACTTGGTCTCCACAGAAAGTTGGCTAAAGCTGGTTTACCTGAGGTACGTGGGCCATGTGGGGAGGATTGGTGTATGCCGGCTGAACATGAGAAGGATGGATTGTAAAGACGGTCTGTTGTGCTGTTGGGAAACTATTCTGTGGCGACTGCGTATTGGAGGCAGGGGTCATGGAAGGTGGGGTTGGTGCGAGCCCCGCGTGGTAAATGGCTGACTGCTGCTGTGGACTGGCCAGATGGAGCGCCTGGGCGGCCTGGTGCTGATGGTGCTGCAAAGCGACAAGAAAGAACTGAGAAAACCATTTCTTCAATGAAAAGCAGATAAGGTCACACACAAAGCTGAACTCCATACGTGAGCGTATGCTCCACTGGGCCCACTGAAGATGAGGGCCAATGGCAAGTACCAGAGAATGTACAGGGTAGGAAGGGCAGGGCTGGGGGGCACCCCCCATTCAGAGACACTCCTTTCTGGGCATAAGCCCAATTCTCAGCCTGGCGGTAGCAAGACCCCAACCAAGCAGAGGTAAAACAAGTCCACTGCCCCAGGGAACTGAAAGATGTCAAAGAGATCCTCAACCGCCCTGTTAACAAACATGACTACAGAAACTAACAGGGAAAAAAACCTCATTGTATAACTGTCAGGAATGAAGTTAAAAAAAAAAAAAAAAAAAAAAAAAAAAATCCCAAGCAAATCTCCTATACAATGTTAAATTAGATTTTTCAATCAATTATTTCTAGAACTTACCCAATCACTTCATTCTCAAGATGTATCTTAATATGCCTTAAAAACAACAACAACAAAAACCAAACCCCAGGGCCACAGCAGGCAGAGTTAGCTGTCTGCTGGCGCCATGAGGCAGTGCTCTGAGGGGTTTTGATCAAGCGGTACCCAGCGCGCTCCTCAGCAGCGAAAACGCCCAGTGAACAGAATGAGGACGCACTTCTACAAGGACCTGGATGTCTCCTTACCTGAACAGGACTGGGTGCAGGATGACTGCCACCATGCTGGCTCTGCTGCTGTCCGGTGGGGGTAGCTGAAGGCTGAGGGTGCGGAGTATGTGGGTGCAGGGTAGCATTAGGGTGCGCATACTGCTGAGCAAGGGAGCCAGTGGAAACTGAAGTGAAAGAAAAAGGTGTGCGTACAATCGACACGTAGGACCATCTCAACTGCTCCTCTGTGCCTCATCAGCTGAGCTTTCGTGATACTCCACGCCTAACTTAGGCTTTCGCCAGTCTGTTTTCGACTCCACTTAAACCATCCATTTTCTTGAAAATCTAAGTGTGACGTTATCACTCACCAATCACACTAGCATTTTATTTCTATAACACAGCTGTATACATTAAAATCTAATTAAATTTATTCTTAAAAACAGTCACATTTTCCTGAAAAAGATAAGCAGATAAGCAGAAACAATCCACACACACACACACACACACACACACACACACACTCTCTCTCTCTCTCTCTCTCTCTCTCTTTAGCTCAAGGCCATCATCTGGCTAACCTCACCATGCTACTGCCCTGGAGCAGGCACAGTGTCCCGTGGGCACGGACTGCAATGGGGCTGGGAGCGAGGGCAAAATCAGGGCTCTATCTTCACGGCAAAATGACCATAATCAGTCTCAGCGGATCACAGAAGTCCCTCTGCCACTGAGTTCGTACCCTGGATCCTCCCTACGCAAGGATCTGCCTCACCTTTGCTTTAAAAAATCTAGTAAATGGAATTACCTAAACTGTGTAGAAAAATGAACTCCCTTCAAAGCATCCCAGACTTCAGGAAGATTTTTACTAGCTAGAATAACTTCAAAGGAATTATGATGGGCCCTTCTAAGCAAAAATGTGTTCATTAGACCTGAGAACCTAATGCCAATTCTTTATGGATCTCAGCAAGACCATACCTTAATACCAAACAGGAGATTAGGTATAAATTCATTTGCTCATGTATTCCCAAAACAGCAATCTGAGAATCAAAATCACAGTGAGTTCACTGCTTCTAGTAACTCCTGGCAGCACAGATACAAATCTAACCACGATGTGGCAATGAGCTGAGCACAGTGTTCTCAAGACACATTCCTAGCAACACAGGACTTCCAGCATTCTCTCAAATTCATCCTAAAATTCCAGAAAAGCTAAGTTTGTACACAGAAACAATCCAAAATAGCTCCTCATGTTCTTCCTATGACATGTGAGCAAATACAGACATACAGGGGACTGACAGGAAGAAACAAGCGCTGCTGTGAGAACAGGCACTCTAACTCCCCCAACAGTCTAATAGGCAAGACGGCCAAGAGTCACCAGCATAGGTGACACCTGGCACGTCCCAAAGAAATGTTATGCAGAGGGTTAGGCACATTAAGCAATTCTGTTATGCCTGACATTGTAGGACCAAAGGCCACCAATATTCGAGCCTAACTGGTTATCTCCCCAACTGTATGTATTTTTTCAAGTAGACTCTATGCCCAGCATGTGGCTTGAACTCACAGCCCTGAGTTTGAGAGCTGCACACTCTACTATCTGAGCTGGCCAGGCACCCCATACACGTATCTTTTAAAAGAGGCAAGGGTGAGGCAAAAAGCTAGTGCTAGGATCACCTGTGCATCCACTGCCAATGTCACAGCAGGCATTAATATCTGTTAATACCCAGATTAAATTAAACAAAAACACTTTCATTCATACAGTGAGAAAGTTTCCCTAACTCTAGGAGTTAATACACACTGGAACATATTAACAAGGAAAATTGTGGCAAGATAGTCTCTGGGTGTTTTTAGGAAAAGTCCATGCCTGTTTTCTGGGAGCTAGGAAGAATAATGTGCTAATTGCTTTCCCTGAACTCCATGGTCCCCAAGTCTATAAAGTCAGTGTCTTTCTACTAATTCATCTGCTTATTAGGCAACCATTCTTCACCATCATAGTCATTAGGTTAACTTTCAGATCCCCCCAAACTGTCTAGGCACTGACTTGGTCTAAAAGACTTGATGTAAATTTTGAACCTGACTCTGCTCTTATAAAAATGTTATACTCATTCTTCAAATTTATTTTTAAATAACTACAATAGCCACATGTAGCTAGTGGTTTCTGATTACACAGCACAATTTACAGCACACTTTTATTATCACAGAAGTTCCTGGAGAATGTTGTCTAGAGTCACTCACAGGCCTTTTTAAAAAAAAGACAACTTCACCCGCAGTGTGGGTGTGGAGTTACGATGCTGACCCGAAGATCAAGAGTCACGTGCTCCACCACTAAGCCAGCCAGGCGCCCCTCACACTCCTTATTTTCACACTATTAGCATCAAAATCCTCTCTATCCCCAAGCTTCTTAAATGTTTCATTTGCAAGAATACTGAATATATCTAGGGGAAAGCAATTCCTGAATACGAAGACCCAGTACAGAATCTCAGAATTTCTATTTTTTAAACTTTATTCAAGAGATGTTTGTACTTTAACCTTCTAAGTGAAGTTTTAAAAAACAATAAATAAAAAAATAAACTGTAGCTGGGTGCTATATTATTACTTTTCTGACATAAAAACATTACCTCAAAAAAAAAAAAATTACCTCACACAAGGAGAATAATTACACCCATGATGTCTCATAATGAAGTAATTCATCAATTTAAAAAGGTTAAAATCTTGAAATTATTTGGAAAAAAATTAAAGATGAAATATGTTTTACCGTGCACTTTTAAAAGGTATCAAAAGGCTATATTCTAATTTATATCTCATTTGCATTCATAGCACAAATACTTCAAGTAACCCAAACTGTGTGCATCTACACAGGCTTTTGTTTAAAAACAAAAACAAAAACAACAAAAAACCTGTACCCCTGAAACAAGTAATACATTGTTATTTAAAAACAAAAAAAATCCTTTCCCTACCTAAGTAACAGCAAACTACAGTGCATTCTAAGAAAAATCAAACACCTGTAAATATGCATCATTAACTGCAAATAAAACTTTGAAAGGTTTAATTAGAAATAACTTCCTTTATCTTCTTGCTTAAAAGATATCTGCTAAGCAAGGACCTCATCCAGAAACTCTTCCCCCCACTCAAATACGAAAACTGGGCAGCTAATTGGGAAAAAATGTGAAACTGACACATTTTAATTCAATACTTATGTAACAACAAAAATACAGTCTGATTCCTTGAAAGGCCAGTTAAGAATGGGACAAAGGTGGGGTAGGAGAGATATCCAAAGGTTGAGGGGCAGAAAGGTTGGAAGAAAAGAGAGCCAAGAGGAAGGAACCAAGATAGAATAAATGAGGAAAATTTACTAGAATCAGGGAAAGGGAGAAGGGGAGAGTAGAAGACCGTAAATGCTAGGCTTTACTGAGTCTAATTAGTTCATTAATTTAGCTAAAGATTCCAAAGGCTAAAAATAAATTTTCTTCAAAATTCTGACTTAGCTATTCATCGGTTAAACTTCTATTTATAAAAATTAAGTTGCCTTCATGAAACCTGGATGAATTCAGGCTAATCAAGAAGCATTGCTTTTCTGGGTTTTACCTGGTCCAGAAGTCTCCCATTCACTGTGTTCCCTGATACAAATGTTTAAAACTCTAAATGTATGACTTGTCAAATCCTCCTAACACTAGTAACTACATTATAAAAACTGTTTCCTAAGCCATGATCCTACTGAAGCCAATTCAGTCCACAAGGCTGTGCGTTTAATTTTTAACTAGGTTTTATCATTTTGACCTTGGATGCACAAGTCTTGAGAGATCACCAGCACTGCAAAACTAAAAATGAAAACAAAATCTTCCAATTTGATGTTAAATTCAGAAAAAAGCAAGTGAGGAAAACTGAACTCTTAAAGGGGCGTAACAGGCAACTAGATCAAACCAGGACAAAACAGCTTCTTGGGAGGGGGTGGTACAAAGCAGCGAATTATATTATAAACAGCAGCCCCACTGTTAGTTTCTTTTAAAAACTATTAATTCCTTTCAGGGGGAGTTGTACTAAGGCAGTTAATACTTAGGTTTGATGATTAAGGACCTTTTAGCTACTTACCAGGAAACTGACTCCAAAATTACTATCAGAGACAGTAAGATGGTGAGGATAACTACATTTGAGACCTCAAATTGAGTACATAATAAAATTAATTACTGACACTGTCTTTTACAAACTGTATCACATACAAAGTTTCCCTTTAATAGTATAGATATACAGCAAGACTCCTTTTTAAAGAGCATCTATTAAAGGATTAAATTTGTTAACAATTCCTAGCACCAAATGAGTAACATGTACACATTTATTTTTGGATACCAAGTCATGACACAGTCAATGAAAACTTAAGTCAAAATGTTTTCTCAACTTTTTAAAATCTGGCATTTAGTAGATTCAGACATTAAGTCTGTCTAAAATAATCCAAAATTTAGTATTTAAAATCTTAATCCTTAATATCCCTTAAAATATAGTATTGCACATAAAGTGACTCGTTACTGACATACATTTCTGAAGGACTTGTGCAAGTCAGTACCTCTCTTATCCAAATACCGAAAGTCTATGACTAGCCTTATTTAAAAACTGCCCTACAAAATAAAGAAGACACACCTTACACGTTCATTTCTAACCCAGAGCCCTGCCCAGACTTTCTCCATTTAGGAGCCACTGTTTATTTACCTTCTCACTGCCGGTCGAGAGAGGCCAGTGCCGCCAATAGCAATCAAGCAGCGAGGCTGTGCTTTCCTGGTGAAGCTCAAACATGCTGGGGCGTATACACCTGAGTATTTTTTAAACCGTCTTCAGTCATGCAAAGACTGAAAAGACAGAAATGTTTCTTCCCTAGAATTTCAACCCTATTCAATTAAAAAATCCTTGTAAGGATAAATTTCTTCTTAGCAGGATACTGAAAAAGCCTGCTATTTCAAGCCTTTTATGCTAAATTTGTGGCTTGGATTAAAAAAAAAAAAAAAAAAAAAAAAAAAAGGCAGTTCAGCAGAAGTTTCTTTGAACAAGGAAAATATTAGGCACTTCCAAAACAGTCGTCACATATTTGCTTGGTATGCAAAAATTAATTTCTGACGCAACTCAATTTTTAAATTAACTCCAGCTTTCTTAAGCTGGGTTGTTTTTTTTTTTTTTAACTCTGAATTATTTACAAATATACATATATTCAACAATTTTGGCTGGCACAAGGAAAATATTGCTCAACAAGTCTACTCCCTTAACATGTATTCTTTAAAAAGTGTTTTACTGTTCAATTAAAATTAGTATAAAAAACCCAACTCACTGGCAAAGTAGAAAGAAGGGCTTGTCTCCTTGTTGTATGGTAATTTGGGACATGCTGAATTTGGGAAATAGAAAGGTAAATTAGCCTTTTGAGGTGTGCATTTTCCTAATTTTCTGGAAAGGTTCACATATTTAGTAATTTCTTTTTGTATTCATGCATAAATCATTTTTCTTATTTTACAAGAGATGACAAGCACTTTAAACATTGCTACAAAATTATACAAAGGACTGAACCAAAAGACACTTTCTTCTGTACTTATGTGTCGAGTTCCACATTCTGACTTGCTTAAATAAAAGGTATAAAATCATTATCTAATCAAAGACCAGTATGGCATTCCATTGAACAACCTGAATATAACTAACGTACCAAAATAAGAGAATGTTTACCAAGTTTAATTCAAAAGACTCAAACAATTTTGTAAATCATGAAGAGAAACATCATTATTCTGTAAGATATTTATTAGGCATCTGGAAGTGAACCCCCAAATTTGGAAACATAATAAGGGTAATATTAAACATGGGTATAGCATCATTTCCTATTAAAATGTCTACATAAATCTGTGTGTCTGTAAGTATATTTGAAAGGATATGCACCAAAATGTTAACTGGTGGTTGTCAGGTGGAGGAGATAACAGGTGTATTTTAAATCTTTTTGCCTCATGTATTTTCTCATTTGCTTGCATTAAACTACCAAAAACAAACTCAAACTCAAAGAGGATTCTAGATCTAATTCTTCCTGACGGCTTCAGTTAGTAAAGAAAGTTTCATTAGTACTATTTCTGAAAGAGAAAATACCACTGCCATAGAACAAAATTAGGTGAACTAGAAGACCAGGAAACAAAAAGTAACTTCTTAGGAGGGAAGGGGCAAAGGCAATGATTTAAGTTAGATTAAGGTCAGAGATGAAGTTTGTGATCAAACTCCTTTCTATAACAGCTAGAAAGAGAACAAGGTCAATAACTATTTAGAATGTTTAATATCTCTAATAATTTAGCTGTTCAATAATCTGTCAGCATATTTATATTAAATACACCAACCATTTAAAGAAAATAATCAGTCTTTATTTTGTAGTCATTAGTGTCCTTTCTAGTCTTAAAGCCTTTTGCTGTGGCTGTTAACAATGAATGAATGACAAAAGGGTGACATATAACTGTCGCTAACATCTAGGTGCATATTCTTTTATTTGCATAAAAAGTTGAAAATATTTAGATAGAATGAAGCTTAAAAATAGACATAAATTCATACTCAAAATACTTCGTTCCTTTGGGAATATGAATTATAAACTGTTCGAGGGAAGTAAGTATAAGATTAGCATTTCTATGCAACAGATTTAAAAGTACATTATTTTAAACTAAGACAAAAGTGTCTATATCTGGCATAATTAAAGTCTTGGAAGATCTAAAATAACTGAAGTAAATTACTGAAGAATTAATGAACTTGCTTTACTAGATTAAATTATGGTTTATGATGGCAAAGAATAAAATATTTCATTTCCTAGTGTTCTTTTTAGAGTATGAAATATCAAAACGAGACCCTGAGTAAACAACTGTATCAACAACCATATCATAGCAACAACCATATCAAGTCCATAGCCTCACCCCAGCCTACCCTTATCAACAGATGTCAATTAGATACAACATGTATAAACTGCAGGAAGAGAAGTTTCAGATCTGGCTGAGCAACTTTCTCCCAGCAATAAAGAACTAGTCTTAATGACAAATCATTCCAGATTTCACTGGACATTAGATCCAGTGTTTGGTCTGCAGTATTTCCTATTTACGCACATTTGAATTGACTCCAGGGTCCAAGGACAACTACTTTTCAAATGGAAATGTTTTGGGAAAGCAATTATAAAACCATTAGTGTATCAAACACAGTATTTCCGATACAGGCTATTTCAAACCAGTGAACATCCATCCAAAAGACAAAACCAAATGCTGGCAGTTAGTGAACACACTGAGGAGAAAGATTCTTCTCAACATCACAGTATTACTACAATGTCTCAGAAGCATGGGTACACAATTCTCTATGCTATTCTCTAAAAAGTAATGGAAATTTTAACTCAAAAGTTTTAGAGCTTATTCCAAGGGGAGTATGCCAGAAAATGGGAAGAGAGAAGTGTTTTTTCTACTTTTAAAATCATGATGTATTATTTATCAGAAATATATAAAAAATCATAATGAACTTTTTCACATAAGCCTTTAGCAAACCAGAAAATTGTTAAAATGTATACAAACTACGTAGAAGCATGTATGATGAATACACTTTTATGCAATTTCATACATACTTAGTCCTGGTTAAGACAAGCCAATGAAAAGCAATCATAACCAAAATCATAAGCCAAAATCAGTCTGTTGGTATTTTTTTCAATTAAATTATGAATGAGTTTCTTGTAAGAAAGTTTCCCCAAATGTAGCAATTACATCATTTTAACAGCAGAAGGTTTTAAGTGATAAGGTATAAAGATTGGGTTTAAGAATTTTACAAAAACAATGCCTTTAATCATTTAACATGCCTATCACTGCGTGTGTGCAGGGGGAGCACGCCTCCGGGAAGAAAGCATGAGCAGCAGGTCACGGATGACAAGAAACTTGACGGCTGCTGCCTGAGTGCTAGTCCTATGAACCTACAGAGTATCATATAGCTGTAGTCATTAAAAAAGTTTTAAAAGGTTTAAAAAAATGCAATGTCCATGTAATTACTTGTAATGGTACTTTCTTTCTCATAGTGTATACTTTCCATTTGTATGAATAAATTTAAATTTCTCTCCTCCCACTCCAAAAAACTGAAATGCCAATGGGATAACCTAAATGACAGTACAGGAGTGCTCAGGAAAGTTCAAAACAAAACTTACATCTTAATGAAACTAGAACGAATTAAAGTTTTTTGAAAAATATGGGTCCACTCACTGACTCTATTATTATAAGATATGAGTGGAAATGTCATTTTAAATTCTCAACATTGAAAACCACCTTATTTTAGTACTTTAGATGGATGCTAAGGTGACCTGCACAGAACTCTCCAGCCACAAAACTAAGATGGAGATTTTTGCAGATTATTCCTTTATATATTGTTTTAATTATTTTACATAGGGTACTTATTTTCATTTCACCACTGCTTGTATGATTATATTTAAAGTGTGACTCATGTCTAAAGGAGACCCAGTATCATACTGTTTTGACCTCTTAAAATCAGCATGAGGCAGACACACAACAGCATTCGTTTTAACAAACAGCAACAAAAATATGTAACGCCAATGACTGCCAGGAGAAGGAGTGGAGCAGAATGTTTTCTTGTCAGAGAGGGCTTTCATTGTGTCAAAACTTTCTTGCATGCCTTAGGCAGGCCATACCAAACTGCTGTAATACTGATGAGGAAGAGGAGGAAGATGCCTTTCTCCACAAACGATACTTTCCATTATACAAGTCATTCAATTTCACTTAAAATAAGGAATGACGTTTGAACACAAATTTCAGCAATAGAAGTTGAAATGATTTGCCAAGACTTAAAGAAATGGGTTAATCTTTTCTTTAGATTCTTGACCCTCATTGGTATAAAAGGCTAAGTTTTCTTAAAGTTTCTTTTCAGAGCTTTAAAACAATAGTCACTCACACTGAAAGAGACAAACAAAATGCTTCCTACCATACATCGCATGCGTCTGCTCATGAGCCCCGTACTGAGTTGCTGAAGAAGACACTAAACCAGGCTGGGCATGTGCTGGCGGCGCCATCATTCTAGCATTACCCTGTATCACAGGACTATAGACATGAGGATGCTGTGTTCAAACAAAATATAAAGAAAACACATTAAAGTATCAAACAGAGTCAGGCAAATTTTAGTCAGACGTCTTAACTCCACACTTTCCAGGTTTAGAGAAACAACTCTGAAAATCCTAAAACTGTTTTTGGCTATTTCCTTTGAAATACTTATGCTGATCAGCAACCTTCTTATACTAAAAAGGCCCCCAAATCCTTAGCTATCTACCTCACCATGACACAGAACACAAAATATAAAGGAAAAGCCCTTTACCCTATTAAAGGTTAAAACTGAATGTTATTTAAATGGAACAAAAATTAAGAGGTCACAGCAGCCTTACCTGAGACTGATAGTGTGGCACATGCTGAACGAGAGGCTGATTTGGAAACTGCTGAGGACTATAGGCAACATATTGTGTGGAATAAGCTGGTGGGGTGGCCACAATCGGCGGGCCCGCCGCGGAGGCTGGGTGCATCATGGTGCTCTGATGATGCTGGTCCTGCCGCTGCTGGGGCATATTTGGTACTGAAGAAAAGATGACTGAGTATTAGAAAATACCCTCTCCTCAGAATCAGACACATGCACATAGCATCGCACACATGCTCTTCCATGTGTCTCATGTAACCTCAAACACCAATGCCCAACCCTCAGTTTGCACAACTCTGACTCATCCTTCAAGTGTCAGCCTGAAAGCAACTTCCTCAGAGACTCTCTCCAATGACCCCCAGATCTGACTGAGTCCCTGTAAATCGACACAGCACTATGAAAAGTTTCCTACATACTACTTTCTGAGATAATCCCTGTCTGACACACCAAATTATGCCAATTGCTACAGAAGGCTAATAGAGTTATTTAAAGAAAAACAATAGTACAAGAAAAAAGCCAAAATAGACCCAACACTAAGCTTTACTCTCTTTTCCCATCAATGAATTCTTACACAATTTCTTGCTCTTTCTCAAAACACAGCAACACATACTACCATGCAGCAGGTTTCTAACAGTTGTTTTTAAAAATTACTGTTAAGTCTTTTATTATTTTTAAGATTTTATTTGACAGAGAGAGAGGGAGCGAGTGAGCTCATGAGCAGGGAGAAGGGGCAAAGGGACGGGGAGAAGCAGACTCCCTGTTGAGCAGAGAGCCCCAGATGCAGCTCTCAATCCCAGGACCCTGAGACCATGACCTGAGTGGAGGCAGATGCCCAACTAGCTGAGCCACCCAGGCAGTCCTACTGTATGTCTTTTATTATCCCACACAGATTTTTGCCTCATGGTCCTCCCAGTGTTAAAATTCTAAAAATTAATTAAAAATTCAGCTAAAAAAAAAAAAAAAGAATTCAGCTCAACTGGGGCACCTGGCTGGCTCAGTCAGTAGGGGATATAATTCTTATTCTTGGGGTGTGAATTCAAGCCCCACACTGGGTGTAGAGATTACTTAAAAGAAATTCAGGGGCGCCTGGGTGGCTCAGGCTGTTAAGCATCTGGCTTTGGCTCAGGTCATGATCCCAGGGTCCTGGGATTGAGCCCCACACCCGGCTCCCTGCTCACGGGGAGCCTGCTTCTCCCTATCCCTCCTGTTCATGCTATCTATCACTTTCTCTCCCTCTCAAATAAATAAAATCTTAAAAAAAAAAAAAAATTCAGCTGTCACCTCCTCTGTAACATCTTTTCCAGTTCCCCTCAAACAACGAGCTGCATACTCTGTGTACCTTCTTCTCACTTGTCTATTAGAGCACTGCACTATTGTCTGTAATGGGTGGGTGGTATGATGTCAACAAAGCCACTTGAGGGAAGGAATCATGAACCACTGCTTACAACACGGCAGAAGGCACAAAGAATGTATAACTTGGCATGTTCATAAAATCATCAGAACTAATTACACAAGTAATTACTAATTTAGAGACAGAATTTGTTTAAATATTTGAATTTTCTTGCTAAAAATTTAATGAACTTGCTGAAATTTAAGAGAGGTGGTAATATAGAGTTTTATCTATTTAGAGAAGGAAATGTGGAAAGAGAAGAAATGCATTTTTCTGAACTTGATCTTGAAAGTCCATATATTGAAAAAGCAATTCCTTTCAGTAAAGCTGCCCCAAACTCCTATATTTTTTTAAGATTTTATTTATTTATTTGACAGAGAGAGATCACAAGCAGGCAGAGAGAGAGAGAGAGGAGGAAGCAGGCTCCCTGCCAAGCAGAGAGCCCGATGTGGGGCTCAATCCCAGGACCCTGGGATCATGACCTGAGCCGAAGGCAGAGGTTTAACCCACTGAGCCATCCAGGCGCCCCCCAAACTCCTATAACATTTTTAACAAATGAAAGTTTACGATTTCTTTTGATACTTGATTATAACCCTTTTTACTATTCGATACTTGATTATAACCCTCATATATTAAAATAATTAATTTAAGTAAAAAAGCCAGTCAAGTGTACCATCTTTTTTAAAATTAAAATTCTAGGAACTCCTGGGTGGCTCAGTCAGTTAAGCATCTACCTTCAGCTCACATCATGATCCCAGAGTCCTGGGATTAAGCCCCACATCGGGCTCCCTGCTCCATGGGGATCGTGCTTCTCCCTCTTTCTCTGCAGCTTCCCCTGCTTGTGCACATGCAATCTCTGTGAAATACATAAAGTCTAAAAAAAAATTAAAATTCTAGTTATACACACAGAAAATGCTTGAATATAATTTTTTAATTTTTTTTTAAAGATTTTATTTATTTATTTGACAGAGATCACAAGTAGGCAGAGAGGCAGGCAGAGAGAGAGGGAGGAAGCAGGGTCCCTGCTGAGCAGAGAGCCCGATGCGGGGCTCGATTCCAGAACCCTGAGATCATGACCTGAGCCGAAGGCAGAGGCTTTAATCCACTGAGCCACCCAGGTGCCCCGCTTAAATATAATTTTAAAACATAAAAAATTCTACAATACAACATAAAATCCTCCATCCCATTATTTACATACATTTTTTCCCACTAACAGCAACTGTGTGTGGCCTTCTAGATTATCTCCTATGCATTAGCACATATGCCTATGTATTTACACAGACATATACTTGGGTTTATGGCATATTTTCTCCCTCAAATTGAATCTATCTTAATATTAAACTATAACTTAGATGGACCATAGTTTAATGATTTCCATATGTCCAATGGTTTTCAACTGAGAGCAATTTGTCTTTCAAGGGACATGTGGCAATATCTGGAAACATTTTGGTTGCCACAAATCAGAGAAGGGGAGTACTACTAGCATCAAATGGGTAAAGGTCCAGGTACCTGGGTGGCTCAGTCAGTTAAGCATCTGCCTTCAGCTCAGGCCATGATCCCAGGGTTCTGGGATCTGGTCCCACATGGAGTAGGGGGTTTGGGGGGGTTTCCCTGCTCAGCGGGGAGCCTGCTTCTCCCTCTCCCTCTACCCCTCGCCCCTGCTCATGCTTTCTCTTCTCTCTCTTCCACTCGCTTTCTCCCTCAAATAAATAAAGTCTTAAAAAAAAAGTTTTTAAAAATGGGTAAAGGCCAGGTATGCTAATAAACCAAAAATATCTGTCCCAAAATGTCAACAGGGCCAAGGCTAAGAAATTCTGTTCTACATTAATCAAGTTCTTGACTTTGGCATATTTTTTAGAACAACAAAATTTTTCTCACAAATTGCAAAAGAAAACCATTACATTTGTACCGAGAAGACAAAGTGGTTTTGTGCAAAGGCTTTACTATCATGAAGGAATGATATGCCTTATACAATCCTTGACTGCGTTTCAGAAGCAAATCCTTGACAAATAAAAGAGCATGATACAAAATTAATATAAAGACAGAAATAGCCTGCATATATAGTACTTCATAAACTTACTTCATAAGTAACTACTTAAACTGCAGTGGAAAACACACTGGTTTTATAACAATAAAAAAAGAAAACACCTAAGTATAAACTGAAAAAATACACACTACCTTCTAAGAGAAACTTAAGAAAAAACACTAAAGATACAAAAGCAGATTTAAAGGAGAAAGGCGTAATTGTTCTTGCATAAGAAGACTAAATAAAAAGACAGCAATTCTCCCCTAATTTATAAATTTAATATCATTCCAATAAAAATGCCAACTGGAGAACTAAATGTTAAAAACAATGAGTTTGTACTAAAAGAACAACAAAAATCATCACTGGTCAACCTTTAGAGGATAGTATGAAATCAACTCATTATTTTGAGAACTTTCTTGAAATGATACCATTTTAATTGCACAAACTATACCTCACAGTAACCAGTTTTTCTTTTTCTCTTTTTTGTCAGAGAGAGAGAAGAAGAGAGCACAAACAGGGGGAGCAGCAGGCAGAGGGAGAAGCAAGCTCCCTGCTGAGCAGGGAGTCTAATGCAGACTTGATTCCAGGACCCCGGGATCATGACCTGAGCCACCCATGCATCCCTAAAAATTTTCTTTATAGAAATATTCCAACTAATAATTGAGTAAGGGATAATAGAGAATGTCACCATTTTGCAACCCCTTAATGAAATGATGGCTCTAGGGCTAGACAATGATAGTCAGTGGTTGCTAAACACAGAAGGGCTGGTAGGAAATGTTATCCTGAATAGATACAGCTATTCTATTATCACAAAAAGGTGACATCATATGACTCCTAATGACAGTAAACATTTCACCTATGAAACATTCTAGATTAAATTTAAAAAACTACAACCTGATCTTATCAAGCCTCTCTAGACATCTACTCTCAGTTTGCGAGCATTACAGAGAACAGACAGCCACTTTAAACACCACCAAAGAGATGCAATTCCTGAAATTCAAATTTTAAGAAAGAATATGGGACAAAGCAGCTAAATTTAAGTAAAATGTAAAGGGGGAAAAAACAAAAACTAAAGGGAAAACTTTAAGAGAGACTTATCATTAAGAGAGATACATCAATCAAAAAGGTGGATTTTGGATGACGGTAAGCTTTCAGTGAGCTGTAACCACTGATCACATATTTTATATATGTATAAAACAAATAATAATGTAAAAGCTTCAAACAAAGAGAGAATTACCAAATTACCAAATGTGACAGAGACAAATGCTGAGCAAATGCTGTTAGAAAAATGGTGCCATGGACACCTGGGTGGCTCAGTCAGTTAAGTGGCTGCCTTCAGCTCAGGTCATGATTCCAGGGTCCTGGGATCGAGTCCCACATTGGGCTTCTTGATCAGCAGGGAGCCTGCTTCTCGCTCTGCCTCTGCCTGCTTACGCTCTTTCTGACAAATAAATAACTTTAAAAAAAGAAAAAAAAGAAAAATGGTGCCAACAGACTTGCCTAAAACAGGGTTGCCACAAACCGTCGCTCTGGGGAAAAAGCAGTACCTGTAGAGTGTAATTAAAGAAGTACGCCTGTACCTAACACTGTAAGACAAGGCTCCACCATAAGAACAGGAGCAATGCAAGGGTCATGTCACTTAGAAGACTTAGCCAGTGCAATAAAGCAAGAAAAATATACAGTGATTGGCCTATAATTGTGTACACAGAAAATTCTAAGTCTAAAAGAAGCTACTAAAAACAATAAATGTATTTAGTGAAGTGGCAAGACACAAAGTCAGTATTAAGAAATCAAGTGTATCTCTATATACTTGGTAAACAATGTTAAAAAATTTTTAAAACACTGAAAGAGCAGCATAAAAATATAATACCAACAACTTCTCACTCTGAAAACTGTCACTTAAAGATTTCTAAATGAAATAGATACTAAGGAAATTAATACTGCACAGAAATGTTAAATTTTTGTTAACAATTAGACAACAAATATTTTTAAAATATATTACACACATTATAGCAAAATGTAAATAAGCCCACCTCTAAGATGGGCCCCTCTGATCCTGACTCCTGGTATTCACACTCTTGTGAAGTCCCCTCCCACTGTACCAGGTCTGCTTTGTGTGATCTATAGCATACCGCAAAAGTTATGTCATTGCCAAGGCTAGATTGTAAAACACACTCTAGTTTCCATTTAGATCAATTTCTCTTTCTGAATACTCATTTTGGGAGAAGCCAGCTGCCATGTTATGACCAGCTCCATCCTGTCAATATCTCTGAATCTGGAAGCAGATCCTCCAGCCCCATTTAACCCTTCAGACCCTGTAGTTTTTTTTTTTTTTTTTTAAGATTTTATTTATTTATTTGGCAGGCAGAGATCACAAGTAGGCAGAAAGGCAAGCAGAGGGAGAAGAAGGGAAGCAGGCTCCCTGCTGAGCAGAGAGCCTGATGCGGGGCTGGATCTCAGGACCCTGGGATCATGACATGAGCCGAAGGCAGAGGCTTAACCCACTGAGCCGCCCAGGTGCCCCTTCAGACCCTTTAGTTCTAACCAATATCCTGACTGCAACTTCATAAGACACTGAGACAGAACCACCCAGTTAAGCTACACCTGATTTTCTAACCCTGAGAAACTGTGTGAAATAATTTATGTTTGTTGTTTTAGGCAGCTAAGCTCTGTGGTAATTTGTTAAAAGATAGGTAATACAGGGGCACCTGGGTGGCTTGTCAGTTAAGTGTCTGACTCTTGGTTTCAGCTCAGGTCATGGTCTCAGGGTCATCAGACTGAGCCCTGCAAGAGGTTCCACACTCAGCAGGGAGTCAGCTTGAGATTCTCTCCTTCTCCCCTTTCTAATAAATAAAATCTTTTCTTTTTTTTTTCCCCAAAAAAGGGATAATAGTCACTATTTTTACAAGGTTTTCAATGGAAAAGAAAAAGATTCAAGCAAAAAGTCACTGTAAAAATCTTGCAATGTTAACTTGAATTAGATGCAGTATGAATTTCCCAATTTTGTCCACTGAAAAGGCCAAGACACAATAACTCAAAGACCAGAAAATGGTTTATAAATACTTTTTCTGCAAAAAGAATTAGGATTCCTCGAAGGAATATAGATCCAGGTCGGGGTTCAGACACAGATTAGCCTGAGATATCTTATTTACGGCAGAAACTAAGGAAGCTATCAAAGACAAATGAATATGGGTGGCTCAGTCAATTAAGTGTCTGCCTTTGGCTCAGGTCATGATCTCAGGGTCCTGGGATTGAGCTCCATGTCAAGAATCCCTGCTCAGCAAGAGTCTGCTTCTCCCTCTGCATCTCTTCCATGCTCTTCTGTGTTTTCTCTCAAATAAACAAATTAAATCTTAAAAAACAACAACAAAAACAAAGACAAAGGAATAGAACTAAAAAGACAGGAGCCAACTTGAAGGGACTGGCATTGATTAAAAGATGGGGCAGGGGTGCCTGGGTGGCTCAGTGGGTTAAGCCTCTGCCTTCGGCTCAGGTCATGATCCCAGGGTCCTGAGATCCAGCCCTGCATCGGGCTCTCTGCTCAGCAGGGAGCGTGCTTCCCTTCTTCTCTCTCTGCCTGCCTCTCTGCCTACTTGTGATCTTTGTCTATCAAATAAATAAATAAAATCTTAAAAAAAAAAAAAAAAGATGGGGCAATAGGAGCAGCAAAAACCTGAAACATACAAAAGTATACAAAATCCATGCATTCATAATATTTTTAAAAATAAGAATAAAAGAAGGGGGGGGGACAGTCACATCTTTCAAAACAAAGCAATTTCACTAGACACTACTGAAAAGTGTCAAGGGCAAAAACTCCTCACTGAAAATTGGCACTTAAGGCAATTTTAAGCCCTTAAATTTAAGCATTTATTCTTACTTTCCTGTACCAACTATTTGAGGATAACCATATCCAACCCTAGTTGAAAAGAACAGCCGCTTACAGGATGATTCTAGCTAATACATAGAAATGCTAGGAATTCAGAAATTACTGTTTTCAAACTCCTAACTAATGATTTTCAAAATATGATCACGGAACTTCAGTATCACTAGGGAGCTGGTTTTATAAACTGTGCTAGAAATTTTAATTCTCAGGCTATACCCCAAATCTACTGAATTGGAAATTCTGGGGCTGGGGCCAAGCAATCTGTGTTTTTAACAAATTCTGATACACACTAAAATTTGAGAACCAGAGCCCTAACAAATTTCAGAAAACTTTACATCTGGGGAGGGGAGGACTGGGCTATAACCACCTGAGCCCTTAATTTTACCAATTATCAAAGTAGGACCAGATAATGAGCATCTCCTGAACAATCCAACATCATCTGTTAAAGATTTCTTTACCATCTTCTGTTAAATATCTCACAATCAGGGGTGCCTGGGTGGCTCAGTGGGCTAAGCCTCTGCCTTCAGCTCAGGTCATGATCCCAGGGTCCTGGGATCGAGCCCCGCATCGGGCTCTCTGCTAGACAGGGAGCCCGCTTCCTCCTCTCTCTCTGCCTGCCTCTCTGCCTACTTATGATCTCTATCTGTCAAATAAATAAATAAAAACCTTTAAAAAAACTAGTAATTTAAAATATCTCACAATCATCTGTTAAATATTCTTACCTCTCTGCCACAAGAAAATTAAATTAAACCTAATGTAATCGGAGACATCACAAGAAGTGAACAGACCATCTAGAATACAGGACATTCCTATGTAACAACTGGTTTCTGCCTCAAAACAACGGCAGGGAAAAAACAGCAGAGGAATTACAAAGACATGTAATAAATATATTGTATGGATCTTATTACTTTGATCCATATTCAAAACAAACCAGCTGTAAAAAAATACCAAGATAATGTGATTGTGGTGATTATTAGATAAAAAGGAATTATAATTTTTTTTTAAAGATTTTATGTATTTATTAGAGAGATAGAGAGCACAAGTAGACAGAGCAGCAGGAAGAGGGAGAAGCACGCTCTCCGATGAGCAGGCAGTCCGATGGGGGACTTGACCCTGGGATCATGACCTGAGCCAAAGGGAGCCACCTAACCAACTGAGCCACCCAGGTGCCCTGGAATTACTATTTTTATAAAGTGTGATAATTAGCACTCTGGCTAAGAAAAATGTCCATATTCAAAAGGATACACACTAAGTATATAGGAATAAAATGGCATGATGTCTGGGATTTACTTTAAATACTGCAGCAAAGAAACAAAGCACTCTTCAAATAAATATGACAAAATCTTGATAATCACCAAATCTGAACTATGGACAAAGCAATTATGTTGTCATTTTCCACCTTCTTAGCACAGACTGTGTTTACAGCTGCTGTTTGCAGTGTTCCCATTCCACCTTCCTAGAAATGGCTCTACAACACTGGCTGAGGGACTCTCAGGGCATGTAACTTCTCTCTCTGGGAAATGACACGCTGCCTGAAGTCAAAGTGCCACCCTCACATCAGAGCCATACTATAGTGTTTGCTTTCATTGCAATCGTCTTTTTTGTTTTAACATAACAACACACCATTGTACTGTTTTAAGTAATCGTTAAAATATCCCATAACCAGGTAGTAATATATGAAAACCTTAATATTGTTATTTAAATTAACATATGTTATTGGTTTCAGAGACAGAGGTCAGTGATTCATCAGTCTTATACAATACCCAGTGCCCTCCTTAAGGTCCACCACCCAGTTGATCCATTCCTCCAACCCCCTCCCCTCTAGCAACCCTCAGTTTGTTTCCTGTGATTAAGAGTCTCTTATGGTTTGTCTACCTCTCTGATTTCATCTTATTTTTTCCCTCTCTTCCCCTATGATCTTCTGTTTTGTTCCTTAAATTCTACATACAAGTGAGATATGATATTTGTTGTTCTCTGACTTCTCTCATTTAGTACAATGCTCTCTAGTTCCATCCACATACCTGCAAATGGCAAGATATTTCACAAGATATTTTTTTTTTAAATATATTTATTTAACAGTCAGAGATCACAGGCAGGCAGAGAAAGAGAGGAGGAAGCAGGCTCCCCGCTGAGCAGAGAGCCCGATGCGGGGCTCGATCCCAGGACCCTGAGATCATGACCTGAGCCGAAGGCAGAGGCTTTAACCCACTGAGCCACCCAGGTGCCCCACAAGATATTTTTTTTAAAGATTTCATTTATTTGGGACGCCTGGGTGGCTCAGTTGGTTAAGCGGCTGCCTTCGGCTCAGGTCATGATCCCAGCGTCCTGGGATCGAGTCCCGTATCGGGCTCCTTGCTCAGCAGGGAAACTGCTTCTCCCTCTGTCTCTGCCTGCCTCTCTGCCTACTTGTGATCTCTCTCTCTCTGACAAATAAATAAATAAAATCTTAAAAAAAAAAAAAAGATTTCATTTATTTATTTGAGAGAGAGAGACACAGCGAGAGAAAGAACACATTAGGGGAGATGGGAGAGGGAAAGCAGGCTTCACACAGAGCAGGGGGCCCGATGCAGGCTCAATCCCAGGACCCTGGAATCATGGCCTGAGCCAAAGGCAGACACTTAATGACTGAACCACCTAGGCAGTCCCCCCACTGGTTTTAAAAAAATTTTTTATTTATTTGAGAGAAGGAGAACACAAGCACGGGGAGAGGCAGAGGAAGAAGCAGACTCCCTACTGAGCGGGGAGCCTGATGCGGGACTTGATTCCAGGACCCCAGGACCATGACCCAAGCCAAAGGCAGACGCCTAACCGACTCAGCCAACTAGGCGCCCTTTCATTTTTCTTTTGATGGCTGAGTAACATTCCATTGTATATATATACCACATCTTCTTTATCCATTCATCTGCTGATGGACATCTGGGCTCTTTCCGCAGTTTGGCTACTATGGACACTGCTGCCATAAACACTGGGGTGTGGGTACCCCTTCACATCACCTTATTTGTATCTTTGCAGTAAAACATAGCAATGTGATTGCTGGGTCATAGGGCAGCTCTACTTTCAACTTTTTGAGGAACCTCCATACTGTTTTCCAGAGTGGCTCCACCAGCCTGCATTCCCACCAACGGTTTGAGAGGAAAACATACCTTAATATTAACCTCACTCAAAATGGCACTAGAAGAACCTTTCCTCCACCTGAACTTTTTTAGATCCACAGAATAAGATTAATCCTAAAACTAGATAACTTTAAATTATCTAAGCTACAGTTCTTTCAACATGTTCCAGTGTTCCAAGGCAAAGAATACCATACTTGTTTAAAAAAAAAAAAAAAAAAAAAAAAAGGTAAGAATTTTAAAAAAACATCCAAAAATGATTACTTCAAATACTTAGGAAAGCTTATTAATTTAAGAAGTGGAAGTTTTAGGTCAGGAGAATATTGCTAGGCATTGAGTAACTTATCAACTAGCTCTCAACTACCTGGATGCCAAAAAAGGACACCCTTTAACATTTGCCCACATTAAAAGATCTCCTTTTAAGATCAGTATGTGTTTTTTTCCCCACAAAGGCTGTTTAACCACAAGTCTAGAATATTAGATTACACAACATTCTCATTTTATTATTTTTTAAAAGATTTATTTATTTGAGGGTGGGGAGGGGCAGAAGGAGAGGGAGAGAGAATCCCAAGCATACTCTACAGGGAGCCCAATGCAGGGCTCGATCTCACAACCCTGAGATCACAACCTGAGCCAAAACCAAGAGTTGGATGCTTAACCGACTGTGCCACCCAGGCTCCCCACAACATTTTCATTTTGAAGATGAGGAAACATCCCTCTACTAAGAAGATTTTGATGGTTTCCGAAATGAGCTGCCCTCAGCTCAAAAAGAAATTCCGGATTGGGGAAGGGGGGGTTGTATGTTATTATGAAACAAAAGGTCAACAACCTGGTAAACTAATTTAGCAAACACTTTTCAAATTTAGTAATGAAAACTTCAAAATTCAATTATTCTTTCTGAAAAGGATCTTAAACAATCACAACTGATGAACATTTTCTCCTCCCCAGTCTTGTTTATTAAAATGCATCTGAGGGGCACATGGGTGGTGCTGTTTGTTGAGCATCCAACTCTTAGTTTTGGCTCAGGTTATGGTCTCAAGGTTGTGAGATCGGCTCTGCTCTCAGTGAGAAGTGTGCTTGAGTTTCTCTCTCCCTCTCTAATAAATCAATCTTGGGGGGGAAAAAAGCACATCAAATACCTTACCTAGTATTGGGTATCACAAATCAATGCACAGGCTGACCAAAAATGAAAGCTCAACTACAAATATTCATTCATTATAAATTAGATCCCGAATTCATGCAGCATGCTGACTACAAGCAAACACAGGCAGGATTATTCTCACCTTTACCTGCTCTATATGTCTTGGCTTGATTCACTGGCATGGGCGTCATAGGTATAGGGTATAAAGGCTTGAGGGAATTAAAAAAAAAAAGATTAAACTTTTCAGATAGTAAGAATATATTTTACTATTTTCTCTTAGTTGTATATTGCTAGAGAGCTAGCTCTGAGGTTTCCTGATTCTCCAAGAGTTATTAAAAAAATAAAATCACCCCCAACACCTAAAAGGACAAACCCCAAACTGCAGTAAACCTGAACTTTCTTTCTCACCAGAAAACATTCTCAGATTTAGGTTTTTATACTAACAACACACCATGCCATCGCATGCCTCCCCCTTGCAAGTACTTCTGCTTTGCCACTATTGCCTTAAGTCACCACACACTGACAGAGTGCTTGGTGTGAATACAAATAACTAAGGAGGGAAAACGAACATCAAAATCTAGGACTTACTTGCACGCCTGGGCTCACTGGGACTGGATACATCATATTTGGTGCAAAACAAACAGGCTGCGTGTAAACTGGAGCTGGCTGTTGGTGGCCCACCATGGATGGGCTGGGCTGTGCTTGAGGACGAGGTGAAGTTGGGGTGGTAGAAGGCTTTGGCTACAAAAATAAAAATCAACCATCTTAAGGTGAAAGGCTAACTGTTATTTCAAATCTGAAAACTGATCTTTCTCATCTTTCTAAGCTCTACTTGCTTTTAGTGCCTTTTAATGAAAAAAAGTTTTAGAAAATAAATTTCCACATTTCAAAAGGAAAAACACTTGGGTAGAAAGTTAAATTTGCCAATTAATTTATTATAATAATCTGCCAACTTCTCAATAATACTTTAAAAACAGGTGTGATTTTTAATGAACTAAAGAAAGTATTTTTAAAATTTACTAAGTGTTTTATAAATTCAGTAGAATAAAAATAGTTTATCTATAAACCTGAGAGCCTATCTTGCCAGCCAGTCAGAGTCAAAGACTTACCCCAGATCATATTTAACTGATAACAAAATAAAACAAGAAATCTTTTCAGTGACTCAAAAATATTCATGAGTGACCATATAAGAAAAAGGAACTTAAACTACAAGTTGTTTCAACATCCTGTAAGTGAGTATAGATGGCAGGTATGTGAAAAATACTATTACCAATAATAAATTAATTTTTTTAGAGACAATGATTACTTCAAAGAGAGAAATAAACTTACCTGAGAAAAGGAACGAGGGTTGAACTCTTTTGCGTTAGGATTCAAAGTTGATTTTCTCACTTGCCTAAACCAGGGGAAAATTAAAAGGGGCCAATAAAATTTGCATGGAACTTGTGTTTCTCTCAAGTCTTCTACACTTTTTTAAAAAATTGCTAAACATACATTAAACAATTCTTACTAGATCACGAATTCTCTTCATTAAAATGCATACATGTATTTAATTTTTTTAAAAAGTGGGGGCACCTGGGTGGCTCAGTTATTTAAGCATCCGATTCTTGATTTCGGCTCAGGTCATGATCTCAGGGTCCTGGGATCAAGCCCCCACCTCGAGGTCTGCACTCAGTGGGAGTCTGCTTGAGGATTCTTTCTTGCCCTCTCCCCATCCCCGAACCATGCATATGCATGTGTACAACAAATAAATAAATAAATCCTTTAAAAAGTGTTAATACATAATTCTTCTCTCAAAGGCAATCAACAAATCAACTGAGAAGATAAAATACCACTAAAGGCAATCCCTAATATACCAATTCTCTAGAATGCAGTATTTTCTTTCCTTCTCTTTTTTTTTTTTTTTTTTTTTTTTTTTAAGATTTTACTTTTAAGTACTCTACACCCAACATGGGGTGGAACCCACACACTGAGATCAAGTCGCATGCTCTGCAGACTGAACCAGCTGGTGCCCCCAGCATGCAGTATTTTCTAATGCAACCAAGTGTCTTCCTACAAACCACCTACATACCGCTAGTGGGAAATAAAAATTTTTGCCTCGCATTAAGAACAAGCACTCTCTGACAGATCAACAGGCTGCATTCCAAACATTCGGCTGTAAATGGATTGTGTGGAACCCAGAACAGATACATTAACAGTGGTTAGGTTGAAGCTAGCCCACAAAGATCTGTTCAGTTGATGACCTATCAAATGTGGAGGATTAAGTTTATCTTAGGAAATCTAACAACTAATGAAACGTCTTCTAGCAGAAACCGTGCTGAATTCCGAGCGGAGCACCAGATACTTTTCCCTTCTTGGCAGCAGCAGCTCTCGGTTCCAGCGGCAGGGCTAGGAGGGGCATGACCAGCGCTCGGGGATATACTTCCCAACACTCCCCGCACATTTACAGAAAAAAGTTCTTAATTTAGTCTAGATTCTGGCCATGGGGAACAAAACTGGGGAAGGAAGGAAACCGAGTACAGAGTACAAAGACTTAATTTACATAAGAAATCATCTGTTTACAGCTGTCTGTAACCTGGGGGGGGTGCGCAGAAGTGGTCCAAAAGTCTAGACAGATTCCTGAGCTGAAAGCCCCTGCACACTCTAAGAAAAAGTAAGTAACAGGATGTGCTCAATTCAAAGTTTACTCACTCAGCTGCATCTTTCTTCTCCTCTTTATCATCCTTCTCTTGTTTACATCCTGGACTGGAAGTTTGAACCCCTTGGGATGTGACCTCAGGTCCCCTCTTGTGCTCCGTGTTACTGAGGATTGAAGGGGAAATGCTGGGACTGTTCGGTTTGCTGCTGCTACTGGTGCAATTGCTGCTGCTATTTTCAATGAAAGAATCCTTAGCATTTGGTTCAATTTTGTCTTTGATCAAATCTCTTGATTTTTCTCCCTCTCTATTTTTGTTTATTAGTTGATCCATAGATTCAGAAGTAGAACTTGGCTGTAACTAAATAAAGGAAACAATTATATTTAAGTATTTTAAATAACTCTATAATCAATTTTCTCCATGAGTATAAGCAAACTAATACTATTTATAAGCATGAGATATACCAAATAAGGCTTTTTACATTTTAAGAGTAATGTACTTACTATAAAGCAATAATAACAGAACATATATACAACACATCCATAGTCATCTAGGCACTCAAATATCCTAACCTCAAAAGTTAAATATCTACTAACTGCCCACCATGTGTCAGAAATTGTACCCTCTGGGTGTGGAAAATACGAAATAGTTCCTATCCTCACAAAGCTTATTAGCTGGGTGAGATCAGATACCTAACAAAAATGTGGTAAATGCTATGGGATCCTAAAAGAAAAGCAATTTCTAGAAAAAGGTTTCTCAGTGGAAGCGCCATCTAGTCTAAGGTATAAAAGTTTGAGGATGGGAGCAGCCTGGAAAATGGAATTATCTAAGCTGAAGAAACAACATGCTTAAAAACCCAAGGAAAAGGGAGAAACAGAAAAGCACTAGTGGACTAGGACCTGGGCCGGGACTGCAGAAGTGGTGGGTTGGCAAGTCAGAAGCAGGTGGATTCAGAGGGACAGAAGGTTGGTCAATTAGATCTTCTAACCTTACTGAAGAAGGAAAGTGCAAAACACAAGTACCAAGATGAGTAGGAGGCAAAGATGCTAGTGGCATAGGTGCTGGGGTTTTTAAGTTTACAGGCTAGAAGAAATCAATGCTACTACCGTCTGAAGATGATTGATTTAAGATGCCATACTCCTCTAGAAAGAGAAGAGAAGCAGCTGAAGGAAATGACAAGAAAAAGAGAAGGAAAAAGACACCAAGTAGAAGCAGCCGAAATGGCAATGTGAATACAGCAGCAGCCCCAGGCATCAAGAAGGGACTGCACGGGCTGGACAGAAAAAAAAAAAGTCTCTCCCCAGCCTCAGGATGGGCAAACAAATGTCAAAGTCTCACTCCTCAGGCCCTTGGCAGGCTGGCATCTTGGGAGCATCTCAAGCTTCACCACATCACCAATGCAGTCACAGAATCCACAGCAGCTCATGCCAAAAGGTGATGATAGGATCATTTATTTGAACCCAGTGGCAACTTAAGTTACAAACAGGCATTTAATGTTTAAGCCAGTGTTTGTTCAGGTAATCTTTAGTAGAAGCTACCTACATTAACAGACCTACTGCATACTGCAGAGATCTCTTGAGTATTTATAGACGTCTTTGAGTAAGACAAAAATGAGACTTTTTTTTATGTTATTCATATAATGGAAAACATAAAGGTACTCACTATGGTGTGGACACTGTTCTAAATGATTTACAAACTCATTCACTTAATTGCTACAACAGACCTATGTGATGTAGACACTTATCACCACCTCATAAATGGATTAACTAAGGCACAATTCATGCTTTTCAGCATTCAGCTGTATTTCCAACTGCATTACACTAAGGAAGCCTAAGTGAAAACTGAGATTTTTTTTCTTCCCCTGAAACTGAACCACTTTTTTCCAATGAAACATAATGTATAAATGTATTGGTTTCAGGCATACACCACAATCATTCAATATATGTATATGCTGCAAAATAATCAATGTCTAGTTAACAGCCACAACTGCAGTTACAAATTTTTCTTTTGACAACTTTTAAGATCAATTCTTTTAGGAAGTTTCAAATATTACAGTACAGTATGACTGACTAGAGTTCACCATGCTGAACATTACACCCCCATGACTTATTTTATAAATAGAAGTTTTTATCTTTTTTTTTTTTTAAGATTTTATTTTTTTAAGATTTTATTTTTTTATTTATTTGAGACAGAGTGAGAGCATGAGAGGGGAGAAGGTCAGAGGGAGAAGCAGGCTCTCCGCAGAGCTGGGAGCCGGATGTGGGACTCAATCCCGGGACTCCGGGACCATGACCTGAGCCGAAGGCAGTTGCCCAACTGACTGAGCCACCCAGGCGCCCGAAGTTTTTATCTTTTGACTCCATTCACACATTTCACTGTCCCCTGCCTATGATAACCAATCTGTACCTGAAGAGCTATTTCTTTTTTTAAGATCTCACACATAAGCGAGATTATGCAATTTGTCTTTGGTTTATTTTACTTAGCATGATGACCACAAAGTCCATCCACGTTGTCACAAATGACAGGATCTCCTTTTTATGCCTCAATATTCCCGTGTGTATCTATATTACATATACATAAGTATGTATATGTATTTGTATATACATATATATACACACCCCATTTTCTTTATCCATTCACCCATCAAAGGACACCTAGGTTGCTTTCATGTCTTGGCTACTGTAAATAATGATGCAATGAACATGGGGATCCAGCTATATTTCTTAGATGGTATTTTCATTCCCTTTGTATAAATACCCAGAAATGGAACTGCTAAATCATGTGGTAGTTCTATTTTTAATTTTTTTATTTTTGAGGAACCTCTACACTGTTTTCCTTAGCACCTACAGCAATTTATGTTTCTACCAAAAGTGTACATCTTCGCCAACATTTGTTATTTTCTTAATTTTTTTTTAACAGCCATTCCAAAGGTGTGGGTGATATCTCATTGTGGTTTGATTTGCATTTGATTGATGTGGTAAGCACCTGTTCGTGGACTTATTGGTCATCTGTATGTCTTCTTGGAAAAGTGTTTGTTTACATCCTCTACCATTTTTAGATCAGTTTTTTTGGGGGGGGGTAACGCACTACTCAGTTATAGGAGTTCTGTATGTTGGATATTAAATCCTTGTCAGTTATGTGATTTGCAAATATTTCCAGCATGCAGTAGGTTCCTTTTCATTTTGGTTTCCTTCGCTGTGCATTATTTTAGCTCTTGTTACTTCTGCTTTTGATGTCAAATAAAAAAAATCACTGCCAACATCAAGGAACTTACTGCCTAGGTTTCCTTCTAGGAGTTTTTGTTCAAGTCTTTAATCCATTTTGAGTTAATTTTTATGTAGAGTGTAAGACAGTCCAGTTTCATTCTTTTTTAAATTTTACTTATTTATTTGAGAGAGAAGGAGAGAGACCACGCACATGTGAGCAGGGGAAGGAGCGGAGGGATAGAGAGAGAATCCCAAGCAGACTGCGTTGAGCGAGGAGCTGATGCAGGGCTCAATCTCCTGACCCTGAGATCATGACCTGAGCTGGAATCAAGAATCAGATGCTCAACCAACTGAGCCACCCAGATGCCCTAGTTTTATTCTTTTAAATGTGGTTGTCCAGTTTTCCCAACACCATTTAGTGATGATACTGGCCCTTCCTCATGCCTTTTTTTTTTTTTTTTTTTTAAAGATTTTATTTATTTGAGAGAGAGAGCAGGGAGAGGAGCAGCGGGAGAAGCAGACTCCCTGCTGAGTATGGAGCCCAACATGTGGCTCAATCCCAGGACCCCGAGATCATAACCTGAGTCGAAATCAACAGTCAGATGCTTAATCAACTGAGCCACCCAGGTGTCTCTCCCCTTCCCATTCTATATTTTTGGCTCCTTTATCGTAAATTAATTAACCATATGTGCATAGCTTTAGTTCTGGGCTATTTTTGTGTAACTGACCTGTGCATCTGTTTTTATGCCAAGAACATACTTTTATTACTGCAGCTTTATATATAGTTTGAAATCAGGGAGCATGATGCCTCCAGCTTTCCTCTTCTTTCTCAAGACTGCTTTGGCTGTCTGAAATGTACTACGGTAACACAATTTTTAGGATTATTGGTTCATTTTCTGTGAAAAATGCCATTGCAATTTTGACAGAGACTGCACTGAATCTCTAGGTTGCTTTGGGTAGTATGGACATTTAATGGGAAAGCTGAAATTCTTATGTGATTTAACAAACAAGACAATTGATTGCCAGTAAAACACTGTTTTTTTTTTTTTTTCTAATAAGAATTAATATTCACTGAATACATACTGGATGTGTCATGTACTATATTAAACACTTCACATTAGTATCTCATTTAATTCTCATGAGAACAATGAAATTGGTTCTATAATAATCCCGTTTCAGCTTGGTAGAAGTAGATAACATACTTCTGTGTTTCACATAGGCTATTTGTGAAGGGATGATTCAAATCAGACAGTCTACTTACCTCCAAACCCCATACTGTTAATCTGTACAGATCAAATTACTAGCAATTCTTATATAAATAAAGCTATCAGCATCATGCACATAGCTATATTAGATCCCGCAGATGGCTGTCAAGTAAAACGAAAAGAAAAAAGAAAACCACAGAGTACTCTTACCTCTGTCTCAATGAAAGACTAGAGATTTCCGTGAATCACCATAGTTTGAGGCCATGTGTATGCTATGAGGACAGCTCTGATAATTCACTCACTGAATAGCAGCAGTACAGCCTATGCGTTAGGTACTATCCAAAGCACTACTAGAAACTTAAATGCACAAATGGCTGGGCCTATCTTTTACTAACCATGTCATTCTTGGCAAATTATTTAATTTGTCTTTACCTCAGTTTCCTAATATACACACTGGAAATAATAACAGAGGCTGCTTCAAAGGGATGATAGGACAATAAAAGATTGATCACATAAGCACTTAAGACAGCACAGGATACAGAGGCAATATTCAATGTGTAAACTACTAATGTTATTTTACCCTAACTGAAGTATAAAGTTCACCCTCAAACATTTTTTAATACCATCTCCTTGCTTTTCAGAACTCCTTTATGGACGAAAAAGTTACTTATATGAGACTTAATGTTACATTAAATTATTCAGGCTCCCAATAGTAATAGATTAGAATTCCTAAAGAGGTAGCATTCTAATCCTACAACCACCTGGACTTTAAGAGTCAAGCATTAAAGAAGATTTACAGAAAATTGTGAACTGATAATATGAGAAACAAAATGTTTTCTATTAAATGAAGTTACAAGCTCATTAAAAATACACTAACTCTAGGGGCGCCTGGGTGGCTCAGTGGGTTAAGCCTCTACCTTCAGCTCAGGTCATGATCTCAGGGTCCTGGGATCGAGCCCCACATCGGGCTCTCTGCTCGGCAGTCTCTGCCTGCCTCTCTGCCTGCTTGTGATCTCTGTCTGTCAAAAAAAAAAAAAAAAAATCTAAAAAAAAAAAAAAAAACCACACTAACTCTATTGGTGCCTGGGTGGCTCAGTTGGTTAAGTGCCCGACTCTTGATTTCAGGGTTGTGAGATGGAGCCCTGTGTTGTGAGATGGAGCACTGTGCACAGAACCTACTTAAGACTCTCTCTCCCTCCCTCTCCCCCCCCCACCTTAAACAGAACAAAACAAAACAAAAACACTAATTCTGAGACAGTGTGTTGCTGACGTAATTGAAGACATACAGAGAGATGTATGGAAGACAATTCAAAGTCCAGTAATGGAGTTTCCATAAGAGTGCAAAGATTATTCAATTCAGTATCTTTTCTTTAAGATTTTGTTTGTTTTAAAGAGAGAGAGAAAGCAAGCACAAGCAGGGGGATGGGCAGAGAGAGAATCCCAAGCAGACTCCACACACCCCCAACATGGGGCGTGACTGATCCTATGACCCCCGAGATCATGACCCAAACTGAAACTAAGAACCTGACAACCAACCAACTCAGGCACCCAGGAGGCACCTCCAATACAGTGTCTTTTAAAGAGAAGGTGCTGGGACATGTAAGAGCAACAAGCACAAGAGGAAATCTGGAAGCCTACCTCACACTATATATAACAATTACTCAAAATGGATCACAGCCCTAAATTAGACTCTTAGAAGAAAAAAATAAGAGTAAATCTTTATGACTATGGATTAAGCAATGGTTTCTGAGATATGACACCAAAAGCACAAGTAACAAAAAAAAAAAAAAGATAAAGTGGACTTCAGTAAAATCAAAAATTTTTGGTTAAGGGTCAACATCTAGAAAGTGAAAAGACAACTGACATAAAAGTAGAAAAAAAATTGCAAACCATGTATCTCATGTGAGACTTGTACACAGAATAAAGAACTCAATAATAAGACAACTCGGATTTTAGAATGGGCAAAGGATCTGAATAGACATTTCTCTTAAAAAGATTTATAAGTGGCCAATGAACACATAAAAAGATGCTCAACATTGTTAGCCAATAGAGAAATGCAAATCAAAACCACAATGAGATACCACAAGGACGACTACAATAAAAGAGATAGTAACAAATGCTGGCAAGGATGTGGAGAAACAGAAATCCTTATATGCTGGTGATGGAAACCACAATACTCCAGTTGTTCTGGCAAACAGTCTGGAAATTTTCCTCAAAAGGTTTAAGACAGAGTTACCATAGGACCCAGAAATTCTACTCTTATGTATATACACCCAAAAGAAATGAATATATATGTCCACAACAAAAACTATACTAATATTCATAGCAGCATTATTCGTAACAGTCAACATATGGGAAAAAGTCAAAAAGACATTAAATGATGGATAAATAAAATGTGGTCTATTCAATGGAGTATTATTAAAAAGCAATGAAGTACTGGGGTGTCTGGGTGGTGTAGTTGGTTAGGTGACCAATTCTTGGTTTCAGCTCAGGTCCTGATTTCAGGGTTGTGGGATCAAGCCCTATGTTGGGTTTCCTGCTCAGCAGACAGATTGCTTGAGATTCTCTCTCCCTCTCCCTCTGCCCCTCCCCCTGCTAGCACGCTCTCGTGCGCTCTAATAAATCTTAAAAAAAAAAAAAAAAAAGCAATGACAGATGCTCCAACAGGGATGACCTTTGAAAATATTATGCTAAGTAAAGAAGCCAGACTCAAAAGACCTCATATCATGAGATTCCATTCATATGAAATGTCCAGAATAGGCAACTGTATAGAGAAAGCAAGCAGACTCTCTAGGACCTAAGGAAAGGGGTATGGGAGAGATGTTTAAAAGCAAAAGAGGAATGACTGCTAAGGGGTATGGGGTTTCTTCTGGGGGTGAAGAGAATGTTCTAAAACTGACTGTGGTAATGGTCGTATAAATCTGTGAATATACGAAAAGCCACTGAATTGTACACTTTGTATGTTAAAATGTATGACACGTAAATTTTATCTCAGTAAGACTGATACCACTAACTCATATGCTTCAAAGTAAAAATTTTCTTTCCTTCATAACATGATAAATTCAACATAAGAAAGGACTGAATGCTTGACTCTAAAAAGTAACGTGAGAAAATAGAAGGGAATAGGCAATACCTATAATGAGCTCCTTTACATCAAATGGAAGACTATGCAAAATAGTATCATCTACTCCTTAGGAATCTATTCAGATGCAATGTAAAGAACTGCACAGAAACGAAACCCTCCCTCTGGCCGGAGCATGCAGCTGAGGAGACCAAGTACATAAAAGAGCTTTAATTGTGTTGGGAGTGCATGACATATTAAACTGGCTATCTGGGCATTCCGTTGTAATTCTCCGTATCATGTCCATGGATTAGCTATGGCTTAAAAAATTAAAATTTAAATTCATAATCACTAATGTGGGAGGCCACGGTAAGGCTTGAGACGAGAACCAAACCAGGCCCTGATTTGTGCCGCCTTTAAAGGCTGAATAGCCGAACAAAAGGCTTAGGTCAATAAAGTCGAGTAGCACTGAGAAAGGGTCTGTGCTATGTGTTGTGTGCTCGCCTACGTGACTTCCCACACGTTTGCTAGTCAGACAGAGACGATTTGGCCGGAGTCAGAAATTCTTGGCTGGTCCCTGCTGTCCTTGCACGGGCTATAGACTACACCACTGTAAGACTGTGCTGTGCTTACACAAACTATGTCTTGAGTGGCCTTGAAGTCAGTACATCTGGCGCTAGAAGATCTGCTATTGATGTTTAGGAAATAGATAATGGGAAAGCTTGAAGAATTTTCTGTGCTTGTTGCAAACTCTTTAGTAATCAGCTAAAAATAGACACCTTTCTTATGATTGTTTCTGTTAGTTATAAAATGCCTCACAGCCTTGAATAAAACCGGCACTACTGGACATCCTCCTTGGTGCTCCTCCTGCCCCCATCTCTTTGTCTCTTAATTTCTTTTCAGCATCCTCTTACTCTCTCTACCCTGGTCGATTTGTCGCACCAGCCGCGACACACTAACAGCATTAAAGCTGAATAGAGGGGCGCCTGGGTGGCTCAGTGGGTTAAGCCGCTGGCTTCGGCTCAGGTCACGATCCCAGGTCCTGGGTTCAAGCCCCGCATCGGGCTTTCTGCTCAGCGGGGAGCCTGCTTCCTCCTCTCTCTCTGCCTGCCTCTCTGCCTGCTTGTGATTTCTCTCTGTCAAATAAATAAATAAAATCTTTAAAAAAAAAAAAAAAAAAAGCTGAATAGATAAATTGTGAAAAAATGTGGTATGTAATATTTTGAATGGTGCCAATAAATATGAAGCTATCACCAAAAAATCATTAATTTTTAGGAAGCTAACACAGACTATGAAAAAGCTGCCCTTTGACTGATTCATCTCTTAAGTCAGCCATATTTTCCAAAGGCTGATCATCAGATCTTTTCCTCTATGAAGTTAAGTTTCAGGATAACTTCTTGCATTGGTCCCAAAATGACTTGTTATACAAAGTGTATTATAGTAAACGTGTGCAAAAGAATGCAGTGTTCATCCAAAAGAGATGGGAGTATGTTCGGAGTCTTAAGACAGAGAACTGGTATTAAAGACCAATTTCTACCACAATACATTTGTGTACAAAGTGTACATCTGCAACTATCCAGAACACCAGGGTCCATTACATTTCCCACTAGCCCTACCAGATAATCAATACCCTGGCTTTGCTCTACTCTTCACTGAATAAAGTAATCAAATGGGCATCAAATAATAACTTAGGTTATGACTGACTTTAAATGTCAAAATTATATTCTCTTTCATTTGGTATCTGTATAGTTCTCAGAAGCTGTTGATTTAGTTATCTACTCAAAAGCACAAGCAGAACACCTTGGTGGCTCAGTCCGTTAAGTAACTGACTCTTGATTCGGCTCAGGTCATTATCTCAGGGTCATGAGACGAAGCCCTGTGTCAGGCTCTGCGCTCAGCTAGAGTCTGCTCAAGATTCTCTCTTCCCCCTCTCCTTTTATTCCTCCTCCCACCCGCAAGGTCGCTCTCTCTCTAAAAGTAAGTAAATAAAATAAATAATTTTAAAGCACAAAGACAACTTTAAGAACGTTTAGCTTTCTAACAGACATGATTCATTTTTTCTGAGTATGTATATAATGCATTTTGTAAAGGATCTAAAAATTTGTAATCATGTTTACTATTCATTTTTAAAGTTCTAATTCATTAATCAATAACACTTACCCTAAAATCATTCTTAAACTTCTTTAAGTCATCAATCTGCTTTCTATGTTCAGAAACAATTGGTGATATACCTATAAAATTACAAACTGTTAAATATAAATTCACTGCAAATCTTTAATTTAAAATTCTTTAGGATGAGATACTGGAAATAAAAATAAGCTTTTATTCAATATATTATTTACAGATTTTGACATCTGTCAAATTATGCATTTAAAATGTGCACAATCCTAAGAAGAAGTGTTGACCAAAACCAATCTGTACTAGGCATGAGCTTAGACATCTCCTTCCTATTTCTATAATTATACTGAAAGACTTTTTAAAGCTCTAACCTTTATTTTCAGTCTTTGAGAAGCTAGGTGATGTCTCATTGGGCTTCACATTTTCTTTATTCCCTGCAGGAGAATTTTGCCTCTGATCTTGAAGCCTGGAATCCTTAGCTAAAAAAATATGTATTTAAAAAAATAATAGTAAAGTAAAATGGGAAAATATTCAACAATTTTTATTTCCTACGGTTTGTGGAAAAAAAATTTTCCATTTAACTAGCAGCTTTTCCCTTGGCAGACAAATGAAACACAAACAACTTTATTTATATTGATATTCACTACCTAAGAATGTTAACCCTTGTAACAATAGACATTCAAGAATAATATATATGAAACTGTATTAAACTTCATTTACACAAAATTTTAAATTTACACTCAAATACATACCTATGAATAAATACAGCATTTTTCATATTAACATAAAACTTTTAACACTCAACTTCACAAATGACATGGAGCCGGAAGCCCTTTCTTACATACCCTCAATAGACGGGGTGACAGCTCTGTTGGATGCAGGACTGGCAGGCGTAGGAGACGCGGCTGGAACGGGCATAGCAACAGCTTCGGCTGGAATAATACCAGCTTGAGGAGAAGCAAGAACTGGCCCACCAGGAGTATTTCCAATACTGTTCTGTCTGGGAGACCTGGGTCTGTGAGTTTTAGGGGATAATCTTGGAACTACAAGAAAGAGAAAATTTATCCATTACATTCTTAGCTCAAATGTCACTTCTTCAAAGAGGCTTCTTAGAAAATCTAGGTAAAATACTCCTTGTCAACCACCATCCCTATTACTCTTTATCCCATCACCCACAGTGGTGGTGACTGAAAACACAAAGAGCTGAAGAATGACAGCAATTACTAATACCTAAGTACAGCTGCAGTTCTTCCTTGTAACTAAATAGATCAGATTAATTCCAAAAGGCAGTACTTTAAATGAAATTAGAAATTGGATTTGAAGACAGGATAAACCCCATTTTTAAAGATGAAGACAGCAACATTCTCCACTAAGAACTGAGATGTTTCTTTAACAGTGGGGTGGCAGATCCCAAAGAAAAAGGCTTATTTGTTTCTCCTTCAAATAATAAACTCAAACACCTTCCGGCAGCTTGCAGCCAATCCTGTCTGCTCTTTCCAGCCACCTCAAGAGGCACTTTACAAGAACTAAGAAAATCGGGGAACCAATTTAGCCAAAAGCAGAAGATAATTCACCAGGGTTCCTGTTCCACCTGACCTCAAATAAACAACTGATAGGTTTCTTAATCCGTTAAAAACCCATTTGTAGAACTCAGATTTAATGGTTTAAAGAAAATGGTTCCAATTACAATTTAGTGGTTCTTTACTTTTTTAAGTCATAGGATCATGGAAGGAAACTATCCAACAACTGTCATTTTTCTTTCTTTTTTTTTTTTTTTTAAATTTTATTTATTTATTTGACAGACAGAGATCACAAGCAGCAGAGAGGCAGGCAGAGAGAGAGGAGGAAGCAGGCTCCCCGCTGAGCAGAGAGCCCGATGCGGGGCTCGATCCCAGAACCCTGAGATCATGACCTGAGCTGAAGGCAGCGGCTTAACCGACTGAGCCACCCAGGCGCCCCCATTTTTCTAATTAGTATAAAAAAACAACTGTAACATCACCCTGCATGTATTCCTAATAACAGTTATTGTTTTACTTCTATTATTACGCTGTTAACTCTCAAAATTCACTTCCAAATTCTCCAAGCAATGTCAAATGATGAATGGTACAACTGAAGAAATAAAGATTTTTAGAAATTCTATTTTCTTGTTAAGTGAATTATTTCCTAATAATTAATACCTAATTTCTAATTAGATTATGTTAATAAAATATCTAATTTCTAATACCTAACTTCTTTTGGTCTTCCTTGAAGACCAAAGAAGAAAACAGAATATACGAAGTAACTGACCATAAAATTATGCATACACGATGCTGAGCAATGTGTATCAACTAAGTTTAGAGAGTTAGGAATGTTTTTGTTTAAGCCTGAAGATCTTTTCTTTTAAAAATCCTATCTGCTGATTAAGACAGACTATGACTAAAAAATCACAATCACTGCATGTTCTAACTCTCCACAGTTATCATGGAAACAAAACATTAAGTAGCAAAAGCAGTTTTGGACTGAGCTTATAGTTAGTCTTTTTACGTATCTTTTATACTTGTATAGCTGCTGTCAGCACATTCCTCAGGCTAATCACAGATAAAACTTGGGCCCATCATGTACTGATATTCCTTATTAGGGAAATAAAATCAAGAATTAGTACCATATACAGATGCTACAGGAATACACAGCACTGTAAGCCCAAAGGAAGTGTCTGTGGAATGAATCCACAGACAAAATTGCTAAGAAGACAGGAAATACAGTTTGTTCATATGATGTTACATACTGTATTTGTTTTATATTTGGGTGGTACTCTATGGAACTATGAAGTATATTCCTGAACTTATGAACCTCATTTGAATCTTATCACAAGTCCATAAAGTAGAACAGGCAAAAATTACTCTAATTCACTGAGAAAACTGAAATTCAGAACGATCACATGGTTTGCTTTAATATATGGTGAATATGTGGTGGAAACCAGAATAAAAATGTAGGTTTCCCAATTCCTGGTTATTCCAATTATTTTAATATATACACTGAACTCAGCCCTTCTTACATGCAGCAGAGTTACAAAATGTCCACTGTCATTATGCTCCAAGCCAAGTGTTACCTACCCCCGCTGACCACTGATGACCATGTGCCCCCTGCAGGACTAGTTCTTGCTGCTGGAGGAGCAGCTGCTTCACTTGGTGGGGTATGGGATACAAATTCTAGTCCACTGGAAATGGAACCCCTCCCAGCAGAAACTCTGTGATTTCGAGGGTGTCGCTGGGCCTTTGGGGACATCCTTGGAGGCCCTAAGAAAGGAATAGTGAACATCACATAAATGCTACAACGTCCATCAGTACAACTTTTCTGCTAAATACACAGACCCTATTCACACATACACACGCACACTCTCTCTAGCTTCTCCTTGGTTATAAAACAAAAAACAAAAACAGAAAAACGTATTTTTGGCCATATTCCTTCAGAATTACTCTGTGGAATGCCACAAGGTTTTATAAATAAATTTTATATTATTTCCCTGTTTTTTTAAAGAAAGGGAGGGATGAAGTTGGTGTCAGGAAATCAAACAGATGTTGTAACTCTTCAAAAATTTTTATTCATTTGTTTAATCTACGTTCATTACTTGTGGGCATATAAAAATAAATATATTATAAAATGTTAACAGAAGTTACGGTTACATGATAGGATCAGTCTTATTTTACCACATACTTTTAGCTTTTCCCCCTCAAACTTTTATTATTTCTAAAATTAGAAAAAGATTCTGAAATAGACTATTAATCCCTATATACTTTTATATTATTGAAATATGGCAATAAATTTTACAACCTGTGCCTTAAAACAGTCTTCACCTGTAAGCAGTTTCTCAGGCTGAACAGGCTATAAGCTAAAAATTCTACTGTTAAGGCATGACCTGAAAGACTAAAATAACTGGCATCTGGAGAAGAAATGTGCACTACATGAATCATCAAAAATTCTAGATCATTAATTCTGTCACCCCATTAGTGACTTCTATTTCTAAAGAAGTCTACTCTGCATTCGAACAATCAATCAAGTGAAATCAGTAGACAGAATGGCTCTCAGTAGAAAAGCCAGACAGTGCTAACACTCAGCAAAACTCATCCTTAACGTCATAGCCAAGGGTCCTCACCCTTACCTTCCTGCCAAAATCTTAAGAACGTCAAATTTGTACCCTCAGTAGGAATTTAATCATGGACACAATCTTAAAAAGAAATGTTAATGTTATATATTATAGTTTTCAACTGGAGAGGTGATTTATATTAAAAAAATTAAAGAATTAGGTATATACATATCATAAACTTTTTATACCCACTTAGAGAAAAAGAGTAAGAAAGCTGGTTGGCATAGCTCAATGAAATCAAACTCTAACTTAAAAAAAATTTCATTCTTTTGGTAAATACATAAAATACAAAATACTCTCCCATATTAAACACAGAAAACCACTGAATTTCATAGTTCTACATTTGAAGTTCACCTAACTACAGGACTGGAAAACATTTTAATTCAAATGAGTTAAAAAGAAAAATTGGATAATGTAGCGGCTCTGAATACCCAGAAGGTCTATTTTCTACGTGAACAGTCCCTCTTACAAGCAGTGTACAATTTACTATAGTGAAGACGTTCATACTCACTGAGTCCTGCTTTACTCAAACAATGCACCACAACAAATACCACAACAGATTTTGACTTTTCACTTAGTGGCCACCATCACAAGCACTTTCTAGCAAGGAAGTCGCCTTGAAAATCAGTGCAACATGCTGTTCAAGGTCAGCCACTTTAGTCACGATCACATGACCTCCCTCCTGCCTGGATGGTAACAATTTATTAAAAAGCAGCCAACGTGGGTTTTCTCCAGGGAAGCACTTTATGCCAGAAAACTGTATTAGTCTCAGCGTAAGTTCTATCAACTACAATTTTAATGAATGAATCGGGACTAAAATGTAAACATATATACCCTGAAATAATATCAAAAATACATATTCAGAAAATAGGTTTTTAACATATGCACTGCATTTATATTAAAGTGTCATTTGTCTACAATACCTCCATGATTTGATATGTAGTAATGGTAGACTTAGCATCAAACACTGCATGAGAATTACAGGATTTTTTTTCTTTACAAAGACAAATGGTTTTTAATAACAATGTTTTATTTTAGATCAAAGACTGCCAGATTAGACTTTCACTAGAAAATATTACAAAGCTAATTTTCTTAAATTCCCCAAACATAAAACCAATCTCTGTATATAATCTAAGAGCAGACACACAAAGGCAGCTACATGGAATGTCCCTTTCAAAAAGGACCCCTAAATCACCATTACTGCCTATGGCCAACAGGTAGGTTCACGTGTACATTGGCCAAGGAGCTATAAAATGAAGGTTCTACAGTAATTCCAAAACTGGTGAAGAAAGTTCATTGTTTATCATTAACCACTGTTTATACTGTATATTGAGAGGGACAAAAACCTGGAGCAGACCTTCTGGGCTGTAAAGGAACATCATTTTTACCAGGCAGAGATAAACCCCCATTCTTATAATCCAGGATAGTTCATAGCTTCACACAGCATTTATCAAATTTCTCTCCAATGAACAAAAGGTTAATAGAAATAGTTTTAATAAACTAAAGTTAAAACACGGAAATTATAGGTTACTAAATAATGAAGAGGAAACTATTTTGTAATTATAAACTCACATAGGAGTTAAACAAAGACAAACAAAAACATGAACAAATTGTGGTATTGTACCTTCTGAAGACATGCGTTTAGGCATAGTAGAGACAGGAGCTGGAGAACCATGAGCAGAGGGGTGAGACGGGGGTCTGGATGGCCGCGAGGGGGGCCTGGAGGGCGGCCGTGTAGGGGTGGCTGCCCGAGGTGGAAGAGAGTTGGGACCTGACTGGTAGCGAGAAGGTGGGCGAGAGGAAGGAGATGGGCAAGGCGATGGCCAGGGAACACCTGACAGAACAAATGATATGAAGGAAAGTATAAAAACTAAAGAAAAAAATGAGGGAAAAAAGTAAACAGAAAAAAAAGTAAAATGACAAAAATGATTTCTTGTACATTTTAACCCTTTGAGGACAGTCATTTGATTTGTGATAAGTTTTAGCATAACTTAACTGACATAAATTCACATTTTACTTTAACCTCCTTAAAATTAAGTCTGTTTAAATGAACATACGTTCCCAAAGGGTTAATTAGGATCTACACATACTATTGGAGAAGACAGTTAAGACTTTGCCTATTAATCCTGCTTCTGTAACTGTTTCTCAATAATCAATTATTAAAAGGAGTATTAACATAAACTAGATAATTTCACACAATAAATGACAAAACTCAGGAATAAGATTACTTACTAATTTTAGCTTTTGAAACAGGAAAATAAGCAGGAGCTATTATATCCCATTAAAAATGCTGGTTTTTAAATAACCATTTGTGATTTTCATCTAATTTGTATTTGAAGGTAAAATTTAGTTTGAAATTTCATTAAGCAAGCCCATTTAGTAGAAATATAACATTACTTCTGTTTTTTAGCGTCTTAAGAGTAAAAAAGGTTACTATTCATTGCCTTTTCAAAAATCATTTTAATCTTATCAAATTAGAAAAAGAGGGGAGACCTGCTAATTTATGCAGTTAAACACTTGCTTAAGTGACTGCTTAATAAGCAATGCAACTAGAAAGCAGTCACCACCACATAAGCTGACACTGACGGGTATGCACAGGTCAAGATACAGCTAATGTGTCACATTACATATCACTTACCTTAATCTTAGGAAAACAGTCCAGGTCTCCTCTCCATTGGGTTCCACACACTTGAGTATCACACATTTCCTAGCCCCCTTCAGGTTTTTTACTTGAAAATTCTGTTCATGAACTAAAATTCTTTACTCAGAGAGCAAAGAAATTTCACCCCCAATACTAAGTACAGAAAATACTCAAGAGTGTTTATTTGGAGAGGAATTCTGGAGACTCAACAGAAACAACTGAAATTGGAAACTTAAGTGTTCTCCACTTTTCTAACTTTCTGAACCTAAATATCTTAAACTCAATGTCCACTTTGTTCCCTAGGTTATGAACATAGTTCTGCTACGGTATTTCCGTACTGCCTATAGCACTACCATCCAGCATCCCTGACTCACACAAAAGAGCCATGACCTATGAGCTATATTCAATCTTAGATTCAGAGGTAGAGCAGAAAAATATCTTCCTCCTGAAGATGCAAGTCTCTTTCACTGTACTTATGACAAATTGCAAAAACCAGTCGTTTTTTATTGTTTTTTAAGCACTTTTCTTTCTTCTTCACATGACTCTTGGTCATGTCTTGTATAGCAAATTACCTCAAATCGTTTCTTGAAATAAGCAGAGTATAAACGTGCAAACAGTTAATGAATTTAATCTGTGTTAACTACTGAGCGTTTCACACAAACTAGGATTTTCCATATAAACTACGTTCAAGTAATTTTACCATACAGGGTTTTTAAATTGAGAACCTACCCAAAGTTTCCAATTTCTTTGTATGTGGAGTGTTTTTTGGCCAAGTGAATTATTTTTGGTTAAATTTAGCACTTTATCTTAACACTTGAGTATTTCACCACACTAAATACTATATATGCCAATGATTTATACTAATTTTACTAATTTGATATCCATAAAGGCAAATTTTAAATAGTTTTGAAGTAAAAACTCCTCCACAGAAATCACTGAAGATGTGCATGCTTTTACCAATTATGTTAAACTTAAATATTCAGAAAACTGTATATTTGATTGAGGACATTGAGAAATTTGGTCAAAATACTTGCCTCCATTAACTACTCTTTGGTCTGAACCAGAATTCGGGTTGAAATCTGAAGTGTGAGAGGTGGATCTTGATGGCATGGAGCCCGATCCAGGCTGGCCCATACACGGTGAATTCTGTCTCCCACTTCCCCAGGATATGACTTCTCTATTTCTTTGTCCAGGAGGAATATATTTATTTTCCCTGAAAATGAGAGATTCTCTAAATTATTTTATCCTAACAGATATCAGGCCAATGAAACAAATCTAAAAATAATTTAGGCAGAAGTGAATGCTTGTTATAAAAAGGTTAAACACTAAACCAAAATATCTCCCTCCCTAACACCCCTAATTCTTCCATGTTACCCTGAAGTCTAGCCTCTGGCCTTTCCTTTCTCTCAGATTCTCCTCCTAAGCAAAAAGTTTAACAGATTTGTGTTCATTCTCATCCTACTTCACCTCTCAATGGCTGAGTCTATCAACTATGGTCCATCTTCTTAAAACTTTCTTTGTCCTTGGCCTTCTCTGCTTTGTTTTCTCTTGGAACTCTTCTTTTTATAGCTATTCATTGGTTTTTTCATTCAATATCAGCAATGCTGACAAGTCCTAAATCCACACTGCCAGTCCCACAGTCTCAACATCTCCCACTGAACACTTTCATTCAAACCATCACTCTAAGCTGCGTCTTCAAGAATCTGTATCTTATTCCACCAGGTATGTAGTACATGTTTCTCAACACGTTTACAAATAAATTAATCAAAGATCTGCAAGCCGCTCAAATGCAATAAATTTAACAAAGGGCTCATTCTATCTCCCCTCAAATTTACTCTCTGTTTTCTATCTCCATTACCAGTACAATTATCAATCAACTTAGTTATCAAATAAACCTCAGGCTCACCCATGGTTTTTCTAACCTTTCTCTCACCAGCCCTGGTCTCGATGGTTACCAAGTTTTCACACTTGAACAATTTCAATACACTAACTGGTCTCCATGTTTCAGCCAATTCTCAAATGTCCCAGAGTTCATTCACACCATCCCCTGCCTACAGGGTGCTCTTTAACAGGACACAAACCCTTCAGGACCTCAGTTCCTATCACCAGCTGCCACCACTGCACCCTCCACATCATCCTGTATGCCAGACATATGAAACAACCAGCCTCATCCTCGGTTGGCCAGGTTCTTTCACATGTGTTTCATCATGCAAGGAATGCCTCTCTCTTACTTCTCGATGGGCAGCAGACAATGCTACTATCCTATCACAAAATTTCTCCTCTTCTGTGAGGCTTTCTCTGATCCCACTGGATACATGCTAGTTCTTTCTCACTCTGAATACACCTCTAATCTAGCAAATCCTAGTGAACTGCTGTTATGTTCTGTGCAGCATCCCCCCCACCTGATTGCTTTTCTGTAAGTAGCTCCTCCACACCTTGGCTTGCTCATCACTGGCTTCAACGCCTGGCTTCAAGAGCTGATGCTCAAAAAATATTTTCTAATATTACTATAATCTTTTCTCTAAAAGAATCTTAAACCAATTCCCCTTGCATTCTCTATCTAAGCTACATTAAAGGAAGATGAAATAATAATAATACACCTTCTCACACAGACCTTGAGTTGTGTATCCAAAATACTGCATCATGATTTCCTTTAAATACCTAGTGTTTATGCTGTGGCCCTCACGTTCACTGGAATTTCTCTGAACGGCTGTGTATTTTTCTTCTTCACTCCTATCATCATTTTCCAGGGCCACCCGGGCTTTGTACTGGGCACTTGATTCAATTTCTTCTGCTAATTGGTTTGCCCTTGCTTCTCGTTTTAAAAATTCTTCTGAGTTATCCCTTTCTAAGGGTACCCTGAAACAAGACGGGGGGGAAGCAAAGTGAGTATTTTGAAGGCACAGTTTATGTATCTGTCCTAATCAACTATTAAGAGAGTTTAGAGTTTGAAAGACTGATAAAAATATAAAACACTTACAGTGATCTACTCATGTGTAAAGCAAAATTAGAAATTTTTTTTGTTTCACTCTTCCCTAGAAGAATATAAATTTCCAAAACTGGTTAAATTGACTATTCTCCTATAACATCTACACTTGCAAACTTAAGAATTTTTATAACTTAAAACAAGAACAAAATTTATCTAGAGCATAAAACCAGAATACAGGTAAACTAAACTATATTTATGCCCTGTTTTAAAGAGAATTTATCAGCTTAAGCAGTAACAGGATTAATTCTTTCACATAATTGTTTAACTTAAAATCTGACAGAGGGGCGCCTGAGTGGCTCAGTCGGTTAAGCATCCAACTCTTGATTTCAGTTCAGATCATCATCTGAAGGTTGTGAGATCAAGCACCATGTCACACTCTGCACTGGGTATGGAACCCGCTTAAGATTCGCTCTCTCCCTCTTCCTCTGGCCCCGTCCCTCTCCCCCTCTCTTAAAAAAAGTACATTAAAAAAAAAAATCCAACAGAAAAATTTATTCAACATCCTAATATAAGTTGATGAAAGTCAAAGACAAATGTACTAAAGTAAAAGCCAGGTTTTTAAACTTACGTATATGAAGATAAACTGCTATCATATGTAGACACTACACCATAATTTTCTTCATTATATCGAAACATATCATTGGGATCCCATCCATTAGACTAGAAGAAAATAAAGTATTTTTCAAAATGACAAAGTATTTGTCATGGAAATTGCTTTAATTCAAGTACAATCAATATCTCACATTAATAATATCATCTATAACAGCAAAATCTATCCACAACAGTTAACCACTACTAACTTCTTGGGCATAATTCCAGATGCACTCTATGCATTCATTAAGAACATGATCAGTTAGATCAAGTTCTTTTTTAATTCAAATAGGATATTCTTATTCTATAACTTGCTTTGTCTTTTAATAAGTCTTAAGTACCTTTCCGTACCAAAATGCCATTCTTTTTAGTGGAACCACAGTGTTTCAACTGAATGGAAGTACAATAAATCTAACTCATGTCCTCCTGATGGACAGGATGTTTCTAATTTTTCACTATCAGAGAAAATGCTGCAAAAAAATCCTTACACATCATTATTTGCAAGTCCTATGGATATACCAAGACAAAAGTAAATTCTAAGAGGTGAGACAAACTATAGGTGTGTTTTAAACTTTTATAAATATTGCCAGAATGCTCTCTGGCAACTTAACAGTTTATCCACCTTACTATCAGTAAAAAAGGAGTACCTGATTTGTATCCTACGTAGGTGATGTGGTGCATAGACCTGAGAACCTCTATATTAGGTTATATCGAATTCTTTAAAGTCTGAAAATGAATAATGATGTTCTGCCTATATATTTTCAGTTTCAAAGCTGGACTTAAACATTAAAAACAGATTTGTTATAAAGACTTCTCCACAACAGTCAATGGAAGATCTTCATCCGATTCAAATTTTGGTACCTAAACATTCATTTTTGGCAAAAGACTTTGCTTTCTATCTCTCTACCTTAGAAACATAATTTATAGAATCCTAATGATAGTCTTTACTACTAAGCATTGATTTATAGATGATGTGTTAACAGAAAAGTAAAAATAATACACATTAAAAAGCTTTTAGAAATAGCAGATTTGGGGTGCCTGGGTGGCTCAGTGAGTTAAGCCGCTACCTTCGGCTCAGGTCATGGTCTCGGGGTCCCGGGATCGAGCCCCACATCAGGCTCTCTGCTCAGCGGGGAACCTGCTTCACCACCCCTGCCTGCCTCTCTGCCTACTTGTGATCTCTCTGTCAAATAAATAAATAAAATCTTTAAAAAAAAAAAAAAAAGAAAGAAAGAAAAAGAAATAGATTTTTTGGGCACCGGGATGGCTCAGTGGGTTGAGCCTCTGCCTTCAACTCAGGTCATGATCTCAGGGTCCTGGGATAGAGTTCTACACCGGGGCTCTGCTCAGCAAGGAGCCTGCTTTCCCTCTCTCTCTGCCTGCCTATCTGCCTACTTATGATCTCTGTTAAATAAATAAAATCTTAAAAAAAAATAATTTTTGTGGAGAATGATCCTAATTTTAAGACCAAGAAATCTACTTATTGCTTTATTTCTAATGCAACTTAACAATGTATCTTAATAGTGAGTATGTCTTCCTCAGATAAGAAGCCCAAGAGTCTTACCTCTAGGAAAGGTAAAGAGACAATTAAAACACTAATTTCCTTAGGCTGCCTCATTCTGTAAAGGATTCAAAGCAAAACATGCCAGTTTTTCCATTTTCCCATGTTTCCCAACTTAAATTTGTAAGTTGCTTATTATGATCTATTTAAAAACATGGAAATCATTCATAAGCATCCCAAAGAAAGATTTGTCTAAATTTACTGCCTGGGGGGAGGTCTCTATATAGACAATAAAAAATGCTGATTTAAATATATCCACCGAAATGATGACAACATACTTAAATTAAAACCAAATGATATCACGCCACATCACATGACCACAGTCTGATACTAAGCAAAAACACTTTACTTACTACATCATTTTCCAAAGCCTCCAGTTCCTCTGTGGTTGTGAGTTCACCTGCATCCCAGGGCTCCAGGTCCTTCTCTTTGTGTTCACCATTCACTTTAGCACTGATAGCAGAGTCAGTAAAAGCATCTGCAAAGGATGGACTTAGCTGAAAGATCATATAGCCAGACAATGGGTGACTCTAATATACACACATAAATTATCAACAGAGATATGCTAAAAATAATTATGATATAGAAGGTATAACGTTCACTAATGGTATGCTTTCAGATGTATAATGCCTTAATACAATAATCTTCAGAACACTTTGAGTAAGGTATGTTCTTCCCATATAATTTTAAGCCACATGAAATGTTTTAATGTATTCACACAAGTCATTAAATTATATTAAAAATAATTACTTTGTATTTCAGAAGTGACCCAGAAACTATCAACCCATCTAAAATAGGATGTTTTTGGTTTAACAGATCCATTAATTAAATAAAAGCTCAGAGCTCCTATATCTAAACATGTGCAGATATTTTAACTTTCCAAAGCCATGTCTGTGTGCAGGGGTCAGTATCCTAACATAATCTTGCCGTTAGTAACGGAAGCCATTCTAAATGAGCAAATCCTTCAGAAAACCCATTTTTCCCTATAGCTACTTTGTTACACAGTTCAGGTGCTACAGTGTCACCTGTCTCCAAAAGGTTCAGGAGGCAGGCCTATCTACCTGGACTTCCCACCAACACTTATTTATAATCATTGTGTCCTCTCTTCCTCTCTAATGTTACCGAGAAGCAGTATCTTGTGAGAGCAGCACTATGTTTAGCTGACAGGAAATATCTCATAGCTGCTATCCAACAAAGAAAATTTTTCTCTAGTTGGGTGTTAGGACCAGGTAAGTAAAGGTCTACTTGGCTAACGACAGTATTAGAAAATGCTTTAGAGATACAGGCTTGCATTTAAATGGCTGGGCCCATAAGGTATCACCAAGCACAGGGCCAGGGAATAATACTTTCGCTGATCTGGCTCTGTCAAAGGATACTAGTTCCCAGTCATTGTGCCCTCACCATACTATTAGCGGCCACCAAGGAGTAGGAGGAAGGGAAGAAATCAAAAACTGTGGCTCTTTTAATAGAGACAATTCCAGAGGGATTTTTTATTTGGTACGACTTCTGTAACAGTCACTGGCTCCCTAGTGGGCAAGGTGATAACCAAAATAAAAAATTCGAGCCAGCAAATTTAAGCCAGCTTGGCACTACAAACCTAACTAGCTCTTGCCTCCTCTCATCCTAAAGTAGGGGTAGATGGGCGTGTACATGCAAACCAAGAAATAAAAGCATAACTGCACCTGTGGGCTTAGCCACTAGCTCTACCAACAGCATGGCTTCTGCTGCTAGCAATTATAAAAGCTAAGAGCGTACCAAGGAGAATCCCCCAGAACAGCAGGCCTCAGCTTAAAGTAGGATGGAGCATCCACTGAAAGGTTACTGTACTTTGGTAAAGCTCTCTAAGAGCTTCTAATAGACTGGTGTTGTCTTCATAATGCCACATTCAGCTGGAAGCCACTAATGGCCCTAGAAACTTGGGCTTTTTGTGACATTCACCTAAGTTAAGCAATACTCTCTACCACCTTGTAATTGGACAAATTCTTGGTAAAAATTAGTTCTGCCATGTTTATTTTTAAGAACATGAAATGCTTCAAGAAAACATCAATAATAACTTACATTAGGATGCTGAAATTCCCTATTTTCTCCAGAAAACTAGACTACAGGAAAATTCCCAACCAGTCATGTCATCTTCTAAGAAAAAGCAATAATATTACTATTATACTGCTGATCCTATGTTGTAATCACATAAGTTCTTGGAAAAGCATCTACTTCAGTGAATATTTACTTACATGGAATCCCAGCACTAAAGATGATTCTCTTTATCTAAGAATTAAAGCTCAAAGCAGCAAGAGGTATTTTTACACAATGAAATAAATTGCCTTTTTCTCACTTAAGCGTGTGTATGTACACGTGAGTGCATGTGTGTGTCAAAATATTTAGGAAAGATGGGCTGAACCAAGTTGTCCTCAAATTGATAAATATATTTTTATCAGTATTATTCTAAATAAAATCAAAAGGGATCCCTGAATCGAAGTCAGTGTGGAAAAAACAAGCATTTAACAGTTAACTGAGCCAAGTTTTACCCTGCTGATCACAATTTAGGCTATATTAACAGGACATTATTTTATTTGTCCCAGAGGTACAGGTCTGTGAACCATCAGGCTTACACATTTCACAGCCCTCACCACAGCACATACCCTCCCCAATGTCCATCACCCAGCCACCCTATCCCTCCCCTCCACCCCTCAGCAACGCTCAGTTTGTTTTGTGAGATTAAGAGTCTCTTATATGGTTTGTCTCCCTCCCGATCCCATCTTGTGTCATTTTTCCCTTCCCTATCCCCACAACCCCCGGCCCTGTCTCTCAAATTTAACAGGACATTATTAAGTAACCTATTTTTTTCATTACTACATTTTTATCATAAATTTGTTTACAGTATCAATATTGTAAAAGGAATTAACTACTCACATGTTGTTACTTAGCATGATAGTTTTCTTTTGAGGCAATAATTGGGGGGAGAGAAAAGACAAAAGGTGTGTTTCCCTTAATTAAGAATGATATTCCTCGATTTTAAGACCTCCTCCAAAAAAAGTCTCTTTTTAAAGATGAGTGAAGAGTTTAGAGAAAGATGTGGGGAAAAAAAAAAGAAATGAGCGGAGGTAGAGAGTGAGCACAAAAATGAGGCTATACAGTCAGGATGCTAAGGGAAACCCTGGCCACAAATACTATATTTCCCGTCAACCCTGTGTTTTATTATTAGCTAGAAGGAAGCAAGACCTGGATATTTCATTCTACACTGTTACCAATATCTAATGCTGTAAATTCTGAAAATTCCACATTTGGATTTTTTAAAAAACAATGCTGGTATTAAATAATACAGTTTGTAGCCAAGTTTCTGCAAAGTTCGAGAAATCAACTGGCCATAATCTAATTACAATTGTGGGAATCTGCATGCAGATTTTTCCAATGCCATGTGAGAGTATATTAATTTTCCATTATCCTCTATGCAAGAAACAAAAGCATAATAAAAGCAAGATGCAAGAATACAAAAAGGATGCTAGAAAAATGTTACCTGTTTCTGAAGCAGTAACAGGTATAGAAAATAAAAACAATAAAAATTATAAAGATAATAAAAATTTAAATTCATGTACTTCATTCCCTGCCTTATAAACATTCAATTTACCAAAATCTCTAGACTAGAGGGGGAAGAATACACAAGTATCCCCCTACCCACACATCTGCAAACCCCTCAATGTCACCACCCCCAACAGAAGATGGGCTCTCAAAACCTTCTGATTCTAGGCAGAGGTCTCGTCACCCTGGGTCAGTGGCGACACCTGGTGGTAATCAGAAAGAAGTGTTTCAGCCAAAGCACCACCTCCTGTGGGTAGCCCAGGGCCCCACACCCAGGAAACAGGATGCATGTTCTGCTCCTCAGCTTTTCCTCTTTTACCTCTCAATTATGCTCATCTACGACACCAAAAAAATCCCTCAAAGTTGTCTGAGAACTTTTTGAAGGATATGAATAGTGGTGAATATAAATGCTAGTGGCATGCTATAAATTAATAAATACAAATTTAAATTTATTCAAACCACAAAATGACATAAAATTAGATGAAACTTAAAAATCATTATCAAGGGGTGCCTGGGTGGCTCAGTGGGTTAAAGCCTCTGCCTTCGGCTCAGGTCATGATCCCAGAGTCCTGGGATCGAGCCCCGCATCAGGCTCTCTGCTCGGCAGGGAGCCTGCTTCCTCCTCTCTCTCTGCCTGCCTCTGCCTACTTGTGATCTCTCTCTCTGTCAAATAAATAAAATGTTTAAAAAAAAAAAATCATTATCAAAAATTTTAAAATGTTAGGGGCACCTGGGTGGCTCAGTGGGTTAAAGCCTCTGCCTTCGGCTCAGGTCATGATCCTCTGCTCGGCAGGGAGCCTGCTTCCTCCTCTCTCTCTGCCTGCCTCTGCCTACTTGTGATCTCTCTCTCTGTCAAATAAATAAAATGTTTAAAAAAAAAAAATCATTATCAAAAATTTTAAAATGTTAGGGGCACCTGGGTGGCTCAGTGGGTTAAAGCCTCTGCCTTCGGCTCAGGTCATGATCTTTAGGGTCCTGGGATCGAGCCCCACATCGGGCTCTCTGCTTAGCAGGGAGCCTGCTTCCTCCTCTCTCTTTGCCTGCCTCTCTGCCTACTTGAGATCTCTGTCTGTCAAATAAATAAATAAAATCTTAAAAAAAATTTTTTTTAATGTTATAAATGAAAATTAAAAAATCAGTATCAGACTTAATATCAGAAGCCCTCAAATGCACTTCCAGAAAAGTCTGCACCAGAATCCTCTACCTATTTCCTCTCTCAATTAAATCTTTTTCTCTCTCTTAAAGATTTTATTTATATGAGAGAGAGAGAGAGCAAGCAACAGGAAGAGAAGACTCCTCACTGAGCAGGGAGCCTGACACAGGGCTAGATCCCAGGACCCTGGGATCATGTTTTCTCAAACACTGAAATTCTAGATCAATTTTTAAAAACTTATTTGTTATTGTTCTGTTTTGATGAATTAATACTGTGACTTTTCTCAAAAGCTAAAAAAATATTTTCTCAAGGTGCCAGGATGGTGTAGTTGGTTCATTGTTTCCACTCTTGTTTCCATTCAAGTCATGATCTCAGGGTCCTGAGACCAAGCCCCATGTGGGACACTGTGATCAGCTTGGAGTCTGCTTGAGATTCTCTCTCCCTCTCCCTCTGCCCCTCCTGTTCATACTCCCTTTCTCTAAAATAAATATTTATAAAAAAATAAGATTAAAGAATAGCATAAAGAAACAAAATGGGGAATGAAACTGGACCTCTTTCTTACACCATACACAAAAATAAGCTCAAAAAATAAATATGAGACCTGATACCCTAAAATCCTAGAAGAGAGCACAGGCAGTAATTCCTCTGACACTGGCTCCAAGAACATTCTTCTAGATATGTCTCCTGAGGCAAGAGAAACAAAAGCAAAAATAAGCTATTGGAACTACATACAAATAAATGTTCTGTATAGCAAAAAAAAACAATGACAAAACTAAAAGACAATCTACTGAATGGGGAAAGATATTGCAAATAACGTATCTGATAAAAGGTTAGCATTTAAAATAATAAAGAACTTAGAAAACACCCCAAAAAACTCCAGTCCAATTATAAAATGGGCAGAAAACATGAACTGTCATTTCTCCAAAGACGCCACACAGATGACCAACAGATACATGGAAAGATGCTCAATATCACTCACCATCAGGGAAATACAAATGAAAACCACAGTGAAATATCATTTCACACCTGTCAGGATGGCTAAAAATCAAAACCATAAGAAACAAGTGGAGAAAGAAGAACCCTTGTGCACGGTTTTTTGTTGTTTTTTTAAGTAATCTCTACACCCAATGTGGGGCTTGAACTCATGACCCTGAAATCAAAAGTCGCATGTTCTACTGTCTGAGCCACCCACGGACCCCATCCCCATTTAAAAGAATTTTTTCTCCCCCCCCTTTTTTTACCCTCATGCACTGTTGGTGGGAACATAAACTGGTACAGCCATTGCAGAAAACAGTATGGAGGCTCCCCAAAAAATTAAAAATAGAATTTCCATACAATCCAGTAATTCCACTACTGTATATTTACCCAAAGAATATGAAAAGACTAATGCAAAAAGACATATGCACTTTTATATTTATTGCAGCATTATTTACAATAGCCATATTAAAGAAGCAGCCCACATGTCTACTGACTATGAGTGGATAAAGAAGATGTGATATGTATGTACAATGGAATATCATTCAGCCATAAAAAAGAATGAAATCTTGGCATTTGCAATGACGTGGATAGATCCAGAAAGTTTAATTTTAAGTGAAATAAGTCAGAGAAAGACAAATACTATATGGTTTCACTCAGACATGGAATTTAAGAAACAAACTAACAAAGGGGGGGGGAAGAGACACATACAAACCAAGAAACAGACTCAACTCTAGAGAACAAACAGATGGTTACCAGGAGGCAGGCAGGAGGATGGGTGAAAAGTGAAAGGGATTGAGTACACGTATCATGATGAGCACTGAGTAATGTATGGAACTGCTGAATCACTATATAGTAACACCTGAATCTAATGTAACACTGTATGTTAACCATACCGGAATTCACACACACACACACACACACACACACACACACCAACAAGCAATTGACGTGTTCCCTGAAAATGCTAAATCTTCAAATAACAGTATATTATACAAAGATTGCACATGCTACAGATTAAGGTGTTATGTTTTATAAGGTTTTTTATAAAGTTTTTATCTACATATATTTCTGTAAACTATTAAAACAGGCTAGAAAGAAAAAAAAAAAGGAACAAGATGGGGATAACACTGTAAGGGCCAAGGTGTGTGGAAAGGATCAATAGTAACAAAGGGATAAGTGGAGGCATTATTCTCAGGCAAGAGAGAGAAAAAGGAGTAAGAGAGAAATGGGGAAGGGGAGGCCTGGCTGGCTGTCAGCGGTGCATGTGATTCTTGATCTTGGGGTTATGGGCTCATTCAAGCCCCACAGTGGTGCAAAGCTTACTTAAAAAATAGTAATAATAAAATAATAAGGAGAGAAAAGCAGGGAAATGGGGCACAAGGAGGAGCCTCTATCTAGATTAGAAATTCTTAACCTTTCTTCTTTTATCCTTGGACCCCACACGCGTAGGGGGGATTTAAATAAATCTTTTTTTAAAAAATTCCTACCTTAATAGAAAAGGATGTCATTTTTTCAGAGAAGAACCAATTAATCCTATCTTTGCCTCCTGGGCACTGTACAAGGAAAATGAGTTTTGTGACCCACAAGAAGAAAGGGGGTTGTTTTTACCCTGGTTAGCACAAAAATGAAATGCATTAATCTCTAAAGTATGGTATCTTTTCCTCTTAGGGTTTCAAACTGAACTCAGATAAAGCTGATTTGATACAAATCTTCACAAATGAATATACTGCATACATAGATATAAACCCAAAAATGCATGCATTTCCAACACACACAATACCTAAGGCAAATTAATTATTTTAAGAGAATTTCAAATAGCCTCTATGTAGGTAAGCATTTATACTTAAATCCCTTATTTGTGTTTCTGACTTTTCTTGCTTGTATAAGCATCATTTGGACCTTATTTTTTAAAGTTAGTACCTGGGATTTTGTTTTTTTTAATACTTTAAAAGGATTATTAAAATGCCTCCTAGAAGCAACCTCCTATAAGAAAAACATACTCTGAATATGTCATGTAGATCTGACTAGGAATAACTGCTTTCTTTAGTATCCTGAAAATGAGTGGTACTTACAGTTTCTAATCATCTATGGCAATTTGTCCATGTAAGAAAAAAAAAGCTGGCCCCTGATCTGAATGTAGTGAATGTAAAAACATAGTATTTTAAAAATATTAATTGAAAAATAAATATATGCTGGGTACCTACTCTCTGTGAGACATTATGCTAGACACCGTGGGGAATACACATCCCTACCTAGTTCTATAAACAGGTTTCTAAACTGCAGAAAATTATAATGCATTAGGAGAAAAAAATGTCACACATTGCTTTCTAATGCTGAGCATTCAGGACATGAGGTAGACAATTGGCTCTCCCACTATGCTCCATGTAACCCTATGATTTCTTAGGGGGTACCTCAGCAGACAAAAGGAAAGCTGAGTAAGTTAAGGCTCTAGGACACCCTCCTCCTCCCAACTTTCCTCCCTCACCACTACCTTGTTGTAACTGGAATTCAGCATGAGATTCATGGGGAGTAGGGGGAAACAAACCATTCTGTGCTAAAAATCAAATGTAGTAAATTTTAGTAGCCATTGGTGTAGGCAAAATAATCAGACCACAGTGAGCAGGGAAGATCAAGGAACACTATAAAGAAGAAAGGAGGTTTGACTTGGTTTTAGAAAGTATTTAAATATCTATGAAGGGGGCACCTGGGTGGCTCAGTGGGTTAAAGCCTCTGCCTTTGGCTCAGTTCATGATCCTGGGGTCCTGGGATCGAGCCCCACATCGGGCTCTCTGCTCGGTGGGGAACCTGCTTCATCCCCTCTCTGCCTGCCTCTCCACCTACTTGTAATCTCTGTCTGTCAAATAAACAAATAAAATCTTTAAAAAAAAAAAAAAAAAAAGCAATGCTTAAGAATTTCTTTGTGCTGGGGTGCCTGGGTGGCTTAGTCAGTTAAGTGTGCTATTCTTGATTTCGGCTCAGGTCATGATCTTAGGGTGTTAAGATCGAACCCTGCATCAGGCCCCTCTGGGCATGGAGACTATTTGAGATTCTCTCTCTCCCTCTCCTCTGCCCCTCACCTCTCTAAAAAGAAAAAAAAAAAGAAAAAGAAAAAAAGAAAAAAAAAAGAATTTCTTTGTACTAATGTCCAGGACTAGCTGAAAGTGATGGGATATGGAAGAAGTTAACTAAGCGATTCCAGTACTGTCTGGTTACAAACTATCACAGGAAAAGAAACAGTGAGGAAGAAAAGAATGCAGATGTGACAACCAACGAAAACTTTACAAAGCAAGGTAAAAGGAAGAATACAACTTTCTTTCCAAACAGAAGCCAAAATAATCCTTGTATCTATGTTATTTCCCTATAAGCAGCTGAAGAACAGGATGGATAAAAAAGATGTGACTCTTGTTTGGGAGTGTATTATAAGCTAAAAGAGTAAGTCCAGCTCAGGTTACATAGCCTCTAAGACTCAATCTATATAATAGGTATTTTATGTGTCCACTCTTGCAGTAGAATGATAATCACCATTCTATCATTTGCTTCAAAGGAAAGAAAGCTTTTGCTTTCATCTCCAGAAGTTGTTTCATAAAACACTGTTACTTTGAAACACAGTAAAAATCTGGCCTTGCCAAAATACCAATTACAAAGTTGTTCTGATCATTACAGAAAACGAATTTTACAAAGTAGACATGCATAAATGGTACTATCAGTGGAAAATTAATAAATCAGCAAAAGGTAGCAGAGCAGACAAGCTCAAAGCTTAGCACCTATCCTAATGAGTCAAAAGAAAGATTTATATTAAAGACTATAAAACAATACTGCTCTAATCTAAAAATGAAAAAAAAAATTTTAAATACATCTGCAATAGGGGTGCCTAGGTGGCTCAATTGATTAAGTGTCTCCCTTTGGCTCAGGTCATGATCCTGGGGTCCTAGGATTGAGCTCACGTGAGGCTCCCCATTCAGCGGGGAGTCTACTTTTTCCTCTGACCCTGCCCCCTCTCTGCTCTCTCTCTCTCTCACTCAAATAACTAAATAAAAATCTCTAAAAATAAATAAAGTATATTTACAATACTAAACTCCATTTTGGATAACATTCTTAACCAAAATAAAAATACTGAGGAATAAAGCTACCAACAGAAGTGTAAAACTTACACCCTTATAACTACAAAACATTTTTGAATAAATTTAAAGATGACCTAAATAAATGGAAAGATATACCATGTGCTTGAACTACAAGATTTAACATCATTAAGATGGTAACATTCCCCAAAATGATCTCCAGATTCAATGCAATCTCTATCAAAATCCCAGCTATCATTTTACAGATATTGACAAGATGATCCTAAAATTCACATGGAAATGCAAGGGACCCAGAACAGACAATCTTCGGCAGAAAAAAACAAAAACAAAAACAAAACCACTAACACTTGACTTGAATTCAAAGCTTACTACAAAGGTACAATAATTAAGGGGCACATGGGTGGCTCAGTCAGGCGTCCAAATCTTGGTTTCAGCTCAGGTCATGATCTCAGATTGAGCCCTGCATCAGGCTCTGCACCCAGCACAGAGTCTGCTTATGATCCTCTCCCTCTTCCTCCCCCTTTTGCTGCTCTCCTCTTCTCCCCACCCCTGCACATTCTCTAAAATAAACAAAGTCTTTAAAAAACAAAACAAAAAAAGGTTCAACAATCAGAATAGAATAATACTGACATAAGGAGAGACATATAATCTATAGGATATAACTGAGAGTACAGAAATGTATCTTTACATTTATGGTCAACTGAACTTCAACAAAGGTTCTAAGGTACTTCAATGGGAAAAGAACAGTCTTTTTCAACAGACTATACTTGGACTAGTAGATATCCACATGTAACACCATTAAATTGGGGCTCTTCCTCACACGTCATATAAAATTTAAATGAAAAATGGATCAAACACCTAACTATGAGACCTTAAACTATAAAAATCTTAAAAGAAAGCAGAGGAACAAATCTTTATAATCTCAGAGTAAGCAACTTTTTTTTAGATACAACACAAAAAGAAAAAATAAAAACACAGATAAACTGGACTTCATCCGAATTGAAATCTTTTATGTTGTTGCTGGTTTTTTTTAAATATTTTCTGTTTTTATTTGACAGAGCCAGCAAGAGAGGGAACACTAGCAGGGGGGGGTGGGAGAGGGAGAAGCAGGCTTCCCGCTGAGCAGGGAGCCCGACGCAGGGCTCAATCCCAGGACCCTGGGATCAGGACCTGAGCCAAAGGCAGACACTTAACTACTGAACCACCCAGGTGCCCCGAAATCTTTTGAGCTTTGAAGGACACCAGCAAAAGAGTGAAAAGATAACCCACACAATGGGGAAAAAATATTTGCAAACCATTTCTGCTAAGGGGATAAATGGTATCCAGAATATTTAAAGAATTAAAGAATTCTTACAACTCAATAATTAGACATACTAATTTAAAATGTAGGGAAAGAACATTTCTCCAAGAAAAACGTGCAAATCTCAAAAAACATAAGAAAAGCACAATAAGCACATGAAGAGATTCACATCACTAATCACTACAGAAAAGAAAATCAAAACCACATGAGATGCTACTTCACAACCACACACGAGGACAGGTATTATCCAAGAGACAACTGCTGATGAAGATATGGAGAAACTGGAGCTCTCAGACACTGCTGATGGATGGTCAAATGATACAGCCACTCTGAAAAACCATCCCGGCAGTTTCCTCAAACTATCCCATATGATCCAGCAATTCCACTCCTAGGTATATGCCCAACAGAAATAAAAACATAATGTCCACACAAAAATCAGCACATGATCTTAGCAGCATATTCTCAACATAAAAAGCAGAAACTGAAATGTCCATCAACTGATAAATGGATAAATAAAATGTAGTATATCCAGAGTGGATGAAAAGGACATTATGCTAAGTGAAGTCAGGGGGAAAAAAAAAAAAAAAGAACAAACAAAACAAAACAAAAACCAATTTGCTAAACAGAACAAACTGGTGGTTGCCTAAGGGGAGGTGACGGGAGTGCGTAATAGAGAAATGGGATTAACGGACACCCGGGTGGCTCAGTGGGTTAAAACCTCTGCCTTCAGCTCAGGTCATGATCTTAGGGTCCTGGGATCGAGCCCTGCATGGGGCTCTCTGCTCAGCGGGGAGCCTGCTTCCTCCTCTCTCTCTGCCTGCCTCTCCACCTACTTCTGATCCGTCAAATAAATAAATAAAGTCTAAAAAATATATATATATATTGTCTGTTAATTAGTCAAGAACAAATGTAGTCTAGCCCTACAATGGAATATCACTTGGCAGTGAAAAGGAAGAAGCACTGATAGATGGATGGATGAACACATTATATACACACTAAGTAAAACAAGCCTGTCTCAAAAGGCCACATATTGTGTGATTCTATATGCAATAACCACAAAAGGCAACCTACAGAGACAAAGAGAAGATTAGTAGTTGTCCAAGGCTGGGTAGGTTGGAAGGAAGTACAGAATGACACTAAAGAGTGCGAGGCTTCTTTTTAGGCTGAAGATATTCTAAAATTAACTATAGTGAAAGATTCTATGACTATACTAAAAACTGAATTGTATAATATATTGTATATTTGTATATTGTATAAATTGTATATTGTATAAATTATAATGTATGTGAATTATATATCAATAAAATTGTTTTTAAGAAAAATCCAATTTTGCTCTCAACAGTCCAAAAGATAAGGACTATGTGACAGTGGTCCCCTTGGCCCCAGCCCCCCAAATTACCTTATTGAAAGGCAACTCAAAAGCTGGAGGTACTTCAGGGCTTGAAATCTATTATCTCTACAATGCTATCTCGTAAGTCAGCAACAAAGAAAAATGCCAGTGTTACAACAGATAAAATCTTTACTTCTTTGCAAAGTATATGGCATAAGGAGGGAGAAGCTATATTTTCTGGGAAACTTCAGGCTAGCCGGAATCCCTACACTGTCTCGCATCGGAGGCGCGCAATTCAAGAGACCGGCATATATAAACGGCAGCATTCCAGTTTTCAGGATTTGGGGCTTGATGCCTGTTATACTGATGACTCAAAATAATACAACTATCAACAGGAAGAAAGTTTAGGGGCACCTGGGTGGCTCAGTCAGTTAAGCATCTGCCTTTGGCTCAGGTTATGATCCCAGAGTCCTGGGATGGAGCCCCACATTGGGCTCCCTACTCCACAGGGGGCCGGCTTTTCCCTCTCTCTGCCACTCCCCCGCCTGTGCTCTGTCAAATAAATAAATAAATAAATAAATAAAATCTTTTTTTTTTTTTTTTTAAAGAGGAAGTTTTCTGTCTGACCTTAGTTGAACTGGACTCATTTTGACAACTTTCAAATAACACTGATCACAATACTGCCCACTGCTTCTTCCATCAGGCATACTGCTCTGCATTGAAATGCATATTTGACTGATAGTTTGACTACCAGTTTGACTATCTGACTGACCAGTGATCATAGAACCCAAATCATCTGCTTTATCTTAACCTGAAATAAAGCTAAATAATGTCTTTGCACATTGCCTGTTTAAAGCTAGTAATAAAAAACGGACTTTCTCAGACACAGTGCTTATCAATCTCAGAAAGTGAATCATACTGATAACCTAAGGCGGTATCTCTTTTGAAATGACAAACAAGAGACAAAATCATAAAAGCTTCGAGGCTACAAAGCCCCAAATTCCTAAATCCCTTTAAGAGAAAAATTGTCTTTTATCAGACTTTATTGTGGATGTACGTAACTTTTGGGATCTGACATCACTTAGTCATTTGGAAATAAAGACTACACTGTTTAAGAGCCACCTTGGAAAGAATCAAAAAGGGATGTCACCCATTTAAAAGCACAGCAACATACTTTTTCTGAAGTTTACACAATTTCAAGATGCAGCCTTTGAGAAAAAAAAAAAAAAAAGACCTGGGAGGGGGATCTTTTCTTCTTGACAAGTTATATGCAGCTATGAAAAAAATGTCATTATGTCCTATTCTCTGGCAACAAAATAATATAGCCTAAAACAGTGCTTACTTTTTAACTGTGATTTCCATAAAAACTTCTGAGTCCTAGAACTCAAAGTAAATTTATTACCACCCAAGGAAGAATGACAAACCCTGAGCAAGAAAACTGAAATGGAGGCTATCTGAACAGCTGCAGTAGGCAAGGACCTAAAGGACGGCAGCTTCAAAACTGCGAATACAGCGCAGGGAAAGCACCAATAATGGGCTTTTTGAAACATGGCTAAGCCACTTGAAAAAATTCTTTCCTGAGCAAAATGTTGCTCCAAGGAAAAGGAGAGTGTATCATGTTGGGAGACTTCAGTTTCAGTCCACGCATCACCTACTGTGTTAAAAATAAATAAACCAAATACTAAAAAACAGACTCTATGGTTTTCTAGTCAGTATCAAATCAAACCACCAAAATCGTTTTCTTTTGTTCTTTTCTGACATCTGTCTGGACTAGGTACCCTTTTGACTAAAGTGTGGAAAGAATCAACAGATGTGGAAAAGCAAAGCCCAGATACTGTCCTTGTTAAATTCAATTTGTGTCTCTGTCTCTCTTATGGAGCCCAACAGGTAAGCCTAGACTCCAAGCAGGAAACCGGGTAACGAGAATCAACGCACCATTTCGAAAGGGCACACAATATAGGCCTTTCACAATAAACAGCCCTATAAATGCTTTTCGTGTTACAGTATTTGACCAAAAGTTTAAATAAATTGCTTAGTCAGTAGCTCTACTTGGACAGCACCAAATTATGTCAAAATGTATTAATAATGAAGAAGTCTCATTTTCTTCTTATATAAAATATTTTACAGAAGTATGATAAAGTATTACTAAAATCCCTCAGAGAAAAATATATCCAACTTAAATATGAAAAAGCAGTTATTTTCCTTACCAATAAACTTTGAAAAGTGTGCATATTTGGATTCTCTAATTTAAACTTAAGGCAAAATATTTTTAGACAAACTATTTTATCTTTTTACTAACCTGCTATATAACATGAAAACACTGAATATAACATTTGAGAAGCAATTTTCTTAAAATCTTAATTAGCAAAATTAGAAGTTGAGCTAAAATTTTCAGAAAAAAAAATTTTTTTTGAAGATTTTATTTATTTGACAGAGACACAGTGCAAGAGGGAACGCAAGGAGGGGAAGCGGGAGTGGGAGAGGGAGAAGCAGGCCTCCTGCTGAGCAGGGAGCCTGATGTGGAGCTCAATCCTAGGACCATCCTGGGTTCACGACCTGAGATGAAGGCAGACGCTTAATGACTGAGCCATCCAAGCACCCCAAATTTTTCAGAAATCCTACTTTTTAAAAAGAAACTTTACCATTTAATATACTGCTGTATAAGACTTAAAAATCGACCAAGTATTGGGGGTAAAAACTTAAACCAACAGGAGCACCTGGGTGGCTCAGTCAGTTGAACATCCAACTCCTAATTTCACCTCAGGTCATGATCTCAGAGTCATGGAATCAAGTCCCATGATGGGCTCTGCACTCAGCATGGAGTCTACTTGTCCCTCCCCCTCCACACCTCCCCAACTCACTTTCTCTCTCAAATAAATAAAATCTTTAAACAAACAAAAAAAACCCTTAAACCCACAAACCATAGACTTCTGTGGAAAGATCTAAATGAAGATCAATAGCCAAGACTCCACAGAATCAAATGCACACCAAAGCCAGATTAATCTAACAAGAAAAAAATGGAAACCCAGTTGTGAGGCTTGCTTTATTATTTAAAACAAAACAAAACAAAAAAGTGATAGAGGCATCTGGGTGGTTCAGTCAGTTAAGCATCTGCCTTCAGCTCAGATCATGATTCCAGGGTCCCAGGATCAAGCCCCACATGGGGCTCCCTGAGAAGCAGGGAGCCTGCTTCTCCCTCTCCCTAGTCCCCACCACCCTGCTTGTTTCCTCTCTCTCTTCTCTCAAATAAGTAAAAATCTTCAAACAAACAAAAAAACCCGAGGTGACAGATTACAGAAAATGTTAGACTTCTATTTTCTATATTATCTCCAAAAGAAATCAGAAGAAATTCTAACAAAGATGCCAACAGAAAGATACTCTGTGAGGTATCAGGAGGTGACATTCTGTTTTCAGCCTTTCCATTAGACTCCTGGTTCAGAACCCATTTTGAAGGGGTAGGGGGAGTCTTTAGTCTACACCATCAGAAAAAATGAAATCTGTCTAATCACTGCTAGAGCAATTTTTTAATAAAAGGTAACTGTTTTTATCTCAAAAGTTAGAGAGAGAGGGGCACCTGGGTGGCTCAGTAGGTTAAAGCCTCTGCCTTCGGCTCTGGTCATGATCTCAGGGTCCTGGGATCGAGCCCCGCATCGGGCTCTTTGCTCGGCGGGGAGTCTGCTTCTCCCCTTCTCTCTCTCTACCTGCCTCTCTGCCTACTTGTGATCTCTGTCAAATAAATAAATAAAATCTTTTTTTTTTTTTTAAGATTTTATTTATTTGACAGACAGAGATCACAAGTAGGCAGAGAGGCAGGCAGAGAGAGAGGAGGAAGCAGGCTTCCTGCTGAGCAAAGAGCCCGATGCGGGGCTCGATCCCAGGACCCTGAGATCATGACCTGAGCCGAAGGCAGAGGCTTTAACCCACTGAGCCACCCAGGTGCCCCTAAATAAAATCTTAAAAAAAAAAAAAGTTAAAGGGAGAGAAGGAAATATGGAAAGAAAGTGATTTTGTTGAAAATTTAGGGGGCAGGGGACTAAATTCAGAAATGTTCAGGAAGCAAAAAAAGAATTTGGGAACTGCCAATATCATTAGCCAATACAGTATTCTTTTTGCAATTTACTCTCGATTCTATAGCAAAGTGTTGAGACCTAGGTTAAGAAAAAGCTAGTAAATAGAATTAATTCCAATTTTTACAGCTGTACAAACACCTTTCTGTTTCTTTGGAAAATATATAAAACACTTTACAAATCAGACTGTTCTTTTCTTATGTAAATTAGAAGAACTACTGTTCAAGTGCACATGCTCCCTTAAAACTCTCTGCCAGGACTGATCTGGGTAAAAAAGCAGTCAAATGGAAAAGAAAATGCAGACAATTTATCCACATCCCTTCACTGCCCTGCTTTATTACTACTTTTAATATATGTGCTATTCATAAGACTTCACTGAGTGTGTGCAGAGCAACAAAAAAAAGTAAAACTAAAACCAGACAGTAACTGGGTATACTAGCATTACACACCACTGCCAAGTAAAAGGTCTTCCTGGACTCATCTGAATTACCTGCCAGAAGAGCTCACAAATGCTACTTCGGCTCAGGTCATGGTCTCAGGGTCCTAGGATCGAGCCCCGTGTTGGGCTCTCTGCTCGGCAGGGAGCAGGTTTCTCCCTCTCTCTCTGCCTGCCTGTCTACTTGTAATCTCTCTCTCTCTCTCTCTCTCTCTCTCTCTCTGTGTCAAATAAATAAATAAATAAATCTTTTAAAATTTTAGGATCATTTTGTCACTTTCTACAAAAACAGACACACTATCTTTAGTGATTATTTTGAGGGAAAAGGACAATTTTACAGTGTTAAATATTTCCATTCCAAGTATGGCACATTTCTCCATTTAATCTAATCTACTTTTATTTTCTTCAGTAGTGTTTTTATGAAGTCTTCAGCCTAGTCACATAAACTATGCTTATTTCTACACTTTAAGTCTTGTTCCTTTGTGAAGATGTTTTCCTTTTAAACCATCTAGCTGATTAATGCTGTCCAATAGTTAGCAACAGTTTTCATATATCTTAAATCAGTCCACCTTACTCTTATTAGTTCTAAATATTTCTATTTTATCTAAACAAAATTCTATTTTATTCTAGGTTTTCATTTGCTTTTTATTTTGTTTTTTAATAAATGAAGAATTACTGTTTTGATCTTCGCATACACATGAAGAATACAGCAGAGAATTTTTATATGCTCTAAAAACCTATGAGGAAATGAAATTTTAACATATCAGAGATCATATTTTAATAAACATGCAATACTTCCCTATTGCATACCTCCAACTACTGTTTAATGTTTCATCACCTGTTCTACTATACATGTTTATTTTTTTAAATCTCAATAATCTCTGTTCCACCTCCATACTGGCCTCAGTACATCTTAGTTTCCATTCAACCACTTCCCCCAGCATGGACACACGACCTTCTCTTACTAGCCCACAGCAGAGGAAGTCAACGTTCTGATGGTTCAAGTTTTAACAGAAGACTATTAAGGACACAATATTACTCAGCTGGCTCAACAGAAAAACTAGTCCAAAGCCCACAGGCCCAAGCCAATCTCTTTACAGGGCTTTCCTGCACCATTCCCTGGATATCCCCCAGCCAAGACCACCTGCTTATCCATCACCCCATCTGCCTACTCACCAGAGGGCCTACCCTCCCTCCTGCCAAAAGGCAGACTGATCATTAGCACTTGTCCAGCATTACAGCTGCTTGCCTGTCCAACATTAGCATGACTTGCCCATTTACACAGCCTACTGATTGCACTCCTAGCTCCAAGAATGTGCCTCTTCAGCTGCAAGGCTTGTGGCCTCATCACCCTACTATAAGACCACCCATGAAAGAATTTAGAACACATTCAGACTCCTCAGAATTCAAGGTTTTCCAAGTCACAGCCTGCGGAGGTTTGTCTCTTCCTTAGATATGACTGATATGGCCTTCCTAATGTCATGCCTTTCAGAAAAGACCATTCCCAGGGCACCTGGCTGGCTCAGTCAGCTAAGCATCTGCCTTCAGCTCGGCCTGTGATCTCAGGGTTCTAGGATCAGCCCCTAGCTGGGCTCCCTGCTCGGCAAGAAGTCTGCCTCTTCCTCTGCCTTTCATCCTGCTTGTACTCTCTCTCACTCTTTCAAATAAAGAAATAAAATCTTAAGGAAAAAAAAAAAGAAGAAGAAGAAGAAGAAGAAGAGATCATTCTCTGTTACTCCTAGGACCGTGCCCTATCAGAGCTACAGAACAACCACATGAGAACACAATAGTATCACGTATTACTTTATTTCGCTCTACCTCTAATCACACATTCACACCCCGAATTCCTTCAACTACTACAACAATTCTAATTGTCTCTGAACTCTATTTGGAATTCAATGCCACCAATTTTAACATTCCATTTTTCTTGAATTCCTTCATGTGCCTTGGTATTTCCAACTGTGAAAATGCCTGAAGCAAAGCTTCTTAACATGGAGTACATGAACTCCCTAAGGAACTGTGAACACTACAGAATTAAATATAAAAGTCTGCATGCGTGTTTTTTCTAGGGTTAGGGTATACAGTTTCACGAAGTTCTCAAAAGGGACCCAAAATAGATTAAGTCTTGAATTTCTCTGTACTGTCTATAGAAACAAGCAGAGCAATGAACACATTCCAGGGCCCAGTGTTTGCTGGCTGGCTGTATACATAAGACCACTTCTAGTTTTATCACTCTTTGCATAAAATAGTTTTTTAAAAACATGGGAAGGTCCTAATTTCATTCATTCAAGAGACATTGACACTGTGCCTGTCCTATGTAGGAAAACACTACGCGAGGCAACAAGGATTTAAAAAATGAAACAGAAACAGAAAAAAAAAAAAAAAAAAAAAAAAAACGAAACAGGGGTGCCTGGGTGGCTCAGTGGGTTAAGCCTCTGCCTTCAGTTCAGCTCATTATCTCAGGGTCCTGGGATTCAGCCCCAAGTCGGGCTCTCTGCTCGTCAGGGAGCCTGCTTCCTCCTCTCTCTCTGCCTGCCTCTCTGCCTACTTGTGATCTCTGTCAAATAAATAAGTAAAAACTCAAAAAAAAACCAAAAATAAGACAAAACAGTATTCATGCGCAAGGAGCTCAAAGTATAATAGGGGAGACAGAAACATCTAATTACATAAAACAACAAGGCATAAAGGCAATATAAAAGATGCTAGGCTTATGTGTGGCTGCTGAAATTAGAAGAGTATTAAACAACTGATAGGCAATTAAGATCAGTGAGCAAAGAAACAAACACTGGAAATACACACACAATTAAGACCACTTTAACAGAAATGAAGCCTAAAAATGGGCAGGGAAGAAATGATGAATAAAACACATGAAAAACAGGGGCGCCTGGGAGGCTCAGCTGCTAAGCATCTGCCTTCGGCTCAGGTCATGATTCAGGGTCCTGGGATCGAGCCCCACACTGGGATCCCTGCTCAGCGGGAAGCCTGCTTCTCCCTCTCCCACTCCCCCTGCTGTATTCCCTCTCTCACTGTCTCTCTGTCAAATAAAAAAAATCTTAAAACACACACACACACACACACACACACACACACACACACGAAAAACAGAAGAGCAGCTTCTGAGGGAGGATGAAACCAACAGTGTCAAAAACCATAGTAAAGTCTGCAAGACTACAAAGGACTGAGCAATGAGAGGTTAATTCCAGGTAGTTCCCCAGTAGTGAACATAAAAGTCAGATTATGTTGCAGGAGTCAAAAGAAACTAGTAAGAGTTAAGATGTTTAGGTAATGGAGTGCCTGGGTGGCTCAGTCAGTAAGGGTCTGCCTTTGGCTCAGGTCATGATCTTGGGGTCCTGGGATCAAGTCCCATAATCTGCCTCTGCCCCTCCCCGCCATGCTCGCTCTCAAATAAATTAGTAAAATCTTTGAAAAAAGAAAGTTTGGATAAGAAAGGAAGAAAGGATAGTAAGTAGGAGTTCAGGATAAAAGGGAATCCTTCTCAGGGAGGGAGGGACTTGAATAGGTTTTCTGGCTAAAGGGAAAGACTAACTGGAGAGGAAAAGATTGAAGAGTCTCGAAACAGAGGTGACATAAAAGACCAAGAACCCAGGAATGGTAAAATAGAGTCAAGGGCATGACCAGAGAAGTTGAGATTCAGCAGGAAGTGAAACATCCCATTTATTAAAACCAAAGGAAAGAGAGCAATGATAGCAAGGGGAAGATAAAGCTGAAGGTAGGGGAGGGAGCAGCTGGTTGATGATGGAGGTCTTTCCCAATAACTACTTTCCTCATTTGTGATTTTTTTCAGTTATTGTGACAAAAAGCTGGTAAGAAAACTGACTCTTCAAACTAAATCCAATTTCAATGGTCACAAATAAAGAATAGATGAAATTACACAGTATTAGAGCCAAAGCATTTTCTAAATTATTTCACCAAAGACAGTACAGTATATATTTTTGATCAGCCCTAACAACTCAAACACAGTAGGAAAAAAGATCTAGGACGAAAGTCGGCAGTACTTTTCTGTAAAGAACCAGAAAATATTGTTTGGCTTTGCAAGCCATATAGTCTCTATTACAACTACTCAATGTTATCACTGTAGCATCAAAGTGGCTATAGACAATACATGAATAAACAGGCATACCCTGTTAAAATAAAACTTTATTTAGCAATGAATGGATCTGGCCCACAGGCCTTAAGTTTGCTGACCCATTCTTTAGACTGAGAACACAGCAAAGGAAATGAACCGGTAGAAAATAGCATAAGTTAGGAGAATGAAATAAGAAAGTAGACACAGGGGTCGTTTGGATGGTTCAGTCAATTAAGCATCTGCCTTTGGCTGGGCTCTTGATCCTAGGGTCCTGGGATAGAGCTCCTGTTCAGCTGGGAGCCTATTTCTCCCTCTCCCTGCTGCTCCCCCTTCTTGTGCTCTCACCCTCTCTCCGTCAAATAAATAAATAAAATCTAAGGAAGGAAGGAAAGAAGGGAAGAAGTAAGGAAGGGGCCACAGAACTAAAATGTAGTTGAGTTGGGGTATTAAATTAAAAGCAAAATATGAAAAGGAGCAAAAGAAAAAGCGGAAAGAGAGTGAAGGAGAAAGAGAAAAGAAACCAAGTAAAAAGTGAGTACAGATAATACACCAACTCCAAGGTAGAAAAATGCAGACACCAAAGCAACTGAATGCCCTAAAAAATAGGTGGCAAAATGAAGCGGGTAAAATGAGAGCATCCCAGCTCTGTCTGCGATGGAATTCAGATAAAGTATAACACACACACTAATTTTCCAGTGATAATCTAATGGTCTAACTATGGATGTGCAAAAGGAACCCACAGCTTACAAAATAGTGGTTACTTTTCATTTTGTCTGCAAATCAATCTGGTAACATACTCATTCACAAGATCAAACTAAATTTATCCACCATATCATTAAAAAAATTATTTCTAGGCCTCTTATTCACTTGCATATGTGTATGAATAGGACAACCTTATAAACGTATTAAAATGAAAAAGACAAACTTACAAAATCAGTAAAGTCAGCATTAAGAAGTTAAAAGTCATAATAACCTAACTTTTAAAAGTCTCCCCAAAAATAAAGCCAAAGATTTAAAAAAGAATCTTAAATAATATAATAATTTGCATATTTACATTGAACAAGAATTTTTTTTTTTTTTTTTACCTTTGGCGTTATTTGTGGGGAAATCCTTTAAGGTAAATGCAGATTTATTTTGACAAAGCTAAACAACAAATTAGACCACATAATTTATGTCACAGTAGTACAATGTTTAAGAACATGATTTGGGGGGCACCTGAGGGGCTCAGTCATTAAGTGCCTTCCCTCGGCTTGGGTCATGATCCCAGGATCCTGAGACTAAGTCCTGCACTGGGCTCCCTGCTCAGTGGGAAGCCTGCTTCTCCCTCTCCCACTCCCCCTTGCTTGTGTTTACTCTCTCACTGTCTGTCAAATAAATAAATAATTTTTTAAAGATTTTATTTATTTGTCATAGAGAGAGAGAAGGAGAGCACAAGCAGGGGGAATGGCAGAGGCAGAGGGAAAAGCAGGCTCCTCGCTGAGCAAGGAGCCCGATGTCATACTTGATACCAGGACCTCAGGATCACGACCTGAGTGCTAGGTTTGTGTCATCACTTTACCAAGTTACTGAATTGTGTCTTAATTTCTGTAATTAATGAACCATGCCAATTAATTACTCTAAAAAAGTTTTCTTTATACTAATTATTATCTCCAAAATAATACTTACAGAGGGCAACTTCTGTCAGACAGTATTAAAAACCTGGCTTAAGAGACCTAAAATCTAAATAATTAAAAATTTTAAAAAATAAATAAGCAAAAATTAAAAAAAATAAAAAAATAAAAAAAGAGATGTGAAATCCTAAACACACGACTTAGTACTATTTTCAGGATACTATGCCCTAGACACAACTTTGTAATTCACTAAACCACTACAGTCTTTATTATTTTTTTTTAAAGATTTTATTTATTTGACAGAGAGAGATCACAAGTAGACAGAGAGGCAGGCAGAGAGAGAGAGAGAGAGGGAAGCAGGCTCCCCACTGAGCAGAGAGCCCGATGCGGGACTCGATCCCAGTACCCTGAGATCATGACCTGAGCCGAAGGCAGTGGCTTAACCCACTGAGCCACCCAGGCGCCCCACCACTACAGTCTTTATATAAAATACTTTAAATTACTCCACTATGGGATGTCCTCATCAAGAAAACTATATTTTTATGTATATAGCAAAATACATCCAGCCCGTTATGAGTGTACTGAACAGTGTCAAAGCTGTCACTCTGATCTGTATGTTCTTGCCTTTCTACAATGAACACAAATTATCTGAGAAATAAAGACATAACAAAATAATAAAATAAAAAATTTAAAGGCATTATTTTGAAGAGGATCGAAAAATAGGATACCATAGATATTTCCAAGTAATACTTATCCTTCCAAATTTGGGAAATGCCAATTCACTTCAAGAACAAAAAACAAAGTCTATTGTGAATGGCTGTTAGCTAAACAGCCCGGTACCCAACAGAGTAAGAAATATTTTGTTGTTGTGGCCCATACTTTTTCTAGAGTACTGTGTACTAAATTCAACTTTAACTGTATTTTTGTGGTCCCAGGCATAAACAAGATCAACTCCAAAGGCAGACACTAAAAAAAAAGACTTGTTTCCTTGTATGAGCCATTGAAGGACTCTTAGACAGATTTGTGAATCAGAAACACAGACATCTGAGTACAAGGTACAAAAACAGAACACAGTGCTTTCTGTAGCACGGCAAAGCGGTTAAAGGTACCTAGCCTCTGAAAAGAACAAGCTAACTATATGTGAGAGCCTTGTTAAGGGTCCAAGAGAAAGGCTTTAACTTTCTAGTGGCTTGTATTTCTAAATAACAGTGTAGAAAAATGAACACAACAAAAACAGCTGTTGGTCTAGACTGAATAATGAAAATCAAAAATTGTGGTGAGTTAAAACTCAAAAAAGAATTGACTATAGAATTTGACCAGAAAAAAAAAAAAAAAATCAATTTAAGAATTTTAGAACCAAGTTCAAAACTGCCCAGAAGAGCCTTTTCAACAAGTTATGAACACTCAACACTGCAAAGAATGCTCTCCAAACAAGTAACAGCATTCCCATATTTCCCTCCTCAGTGGACATCTGAAACAGATTAAATTTAAAAAAAATTTTTTTAAAGATTTTATTTATTTATCTGATCAACAGAGATTACAAGTCGTCAGAGAGGCAGGCAGGGAAAGAGGAGGAAGCAGGCTCCCCGCCGAGCAGAGAGCCCTGATGCGGGGCTCAATCCCAGGACCCTGAGATCATGACCTGAGCCGAAGGCAGAGGCTTTAACCCACTGAGCCACCCAGGCACCCCTGAAACAGATTAACTACATCACCCCTTTTATATCGTCAAAACATACTCCCATACTCTCAATTTTTTTTTTTAAATATGCATGTTCTACTTCTTTACCTTTTTCATCTTCATTGGACAATTGCCTGAGACCTGTGCTTTATTTCCAAGTCACAAAACTAAAACATTTATTGAACTAAAAGCATAATAAAACTAAATAAGCATGATTTATAACCATTTTAAAACTAAAAATTTATAAACTAAAGAACTGTAAGCCAAATAGGACAAGAAATTTCAGCTGAATATGATCTATAGCATTCTTGACCATGAAACTGTAGAAAATCCTTTACAAACTTTAATAGAATTCTTATTATCTATCCTATCAAAAGTACCAAGGACTGTTTCTCTGAAGTTTTAAATATTTTTCAACACAAATGCATTAAAATTCCCATCTGTTATTAAACAGATTATTCTTTAATTTTAAATAGGTTATTCTTTAAAAAAAAATTTTTTTCTTTAAAAAAAGGGAAAAAAAGTCTGTATAATTGATGTATAGAGTCCTTGTTTAAATAAATCTTATAAACCATGAAGCATATTTAGGAAATCAACATTTACCTCTTCTTGCATAACTGGAGTCCATATCTTTAAACTGTACCACAACAAAGTCTGAACACTTGAACAAAATACTCTCCATTATTTCTTCACGTTTTGGCCCCGAACTGGATTCCATACTTTTCTCATGTGCAGCATCAAGTACCAAATCACACTAAAATGAGAAGCATGAGTAAATATTCAAATTACTTATAAAATAAAATATGACAGGGATTCTTCAGCACATCAAGGTACTATTTCTTATGTCTTTGACAAAAATAATCTATCTCAAAAGAACCTTATAATCGTAAGTTTTTCTCAAAAATATGACCTATTATTTATTCCATCATTCAAAATCCTCTTATCTGAAAGTTGGTCCTTGCTACCATAGTCTGTTTTAAGTACATTAATGGTGATGATAAAGAAAATAATGAACCATTCAATACGTCTTCTAGCCTCCAATGCTTGAAAAGGTCAAGATATTTTAATAAGCACACAGAGCAAGTTTAATTATATGAACCAGTCTACAAAATAATCAGTATTTCAAATTAAAGAGCAAAATCAAAGTGTAAATTTTAAGATTTTTTATTTATTTATCTCAGAGAGAGAGAGAGAAAAAGCACACAAGCAGACAAAGTGGCAGGCAGAAGCAGAGAGAGAGAAGCAGGCTCCCTGCTAACAAGAAGCCCGATGCGGGACTTGATCTCAAGACCCTGGGATCATGACCTGAGCTGAAGGCAGAGGCTTAACCTACTGAGCCACCCAGGCATCCCCAAAGTGTAAATTTTTAAAAGTGCTTTAAAGAACATGAAAATGTCAGAAACTAACTATAAACTGCTAAATCAGGAACTAACACACAGTGTCAGGACGGCATACAAACATACAGCAGTTGATGATTCACGGGCTTTTACATTTAACAAAAAGGAAAAGAGTAAAAATTACCTTAGGACTGTATGTTTTAAAAACTCCTTCATATATACCTCCGTTTTTCACTTGTACTTCACATTTGGATCCCTAAAAACATACAATTAATTTATCAAAGAAACAGTGTGCTACCCAGTCAAGAGGGATAATTGTTTTCATTTTACTTTTTATATAGCTCACCAGGCTTCACTCAGCATATTAGGTATTCACTGACAGAACAATAAATTCTAAAATATTAACAATACACTGAATTCTCAAAATTCCTCAGGAGGCGTTGCTCAGAGATTGCAGTATGAATTTAAACACTGAAGTTTTTAAAAAATAAATAAATAAATAGATAAAATAAATACTGAAGTTAAGTATTTCTGATTCTGGCTTTATTAGGTGACAAAATAATGCACTAATCAACTACTACTATTATTTTATACATACCAGGGTTAAGAAGAATGCTTTTATAGTGTGTCACAATAGTTTGGATAGAGTTCTAAGCTTTTTTTTCTAAATAATCCTGATTAAATGTGACCTAAGAAATGTTATTTTGAAAATCATTCATCTACATTTTAGCATCACGAAATTACTTTACACTCCCAAGGCAGTTTCTCCCCAGTAATCTGGTAACTTACAACAACTGATGTAAGTATATGAACCATCCTCATATTTGCATAGATTCCATCAAAAGAAATCTGGAATATTAAGAAAAAAACACTATTAGCAATTAGTATTTATCCTTGTATATATATATTAAAATTAACATTTATTTTCTTAAAAAATGTTTAGTTAAGTTTGCGATGCTTTACACGCATTAAAGAAAGACTTGGGTTTACTACGATCTTTGTTTCCTTAGAGAACAGAAGCTTAAGTTTTCAACAGTGAAAACAGTCAAACCATCTAACAATGTTTTTGACTACATGTGATACAAAAAAGCAAAAGAGAACTTCCATATATGAGGAATGACAAAACCACAGAAACAGAGGACAGAGCAAAGGCTGGGGAGGAGAGGAAGGAGGGATCACTACTAAATGGCATGAGTGATTTTTCAAGGTGAGAGAACTGTCCCATTATCTTGACTGTGGTGGTGGTTACATAACTGTACACATCAAAACTCAAAGACCTGTACACTAAACAGGGCTAAGCATATATAAATAAATAAACGGGGTGCAGGAGTGTGCACCTTTGTCAAAGACCCTTGACTATCTTCTCTTAGCACATATGAATCAACGCTAGTGCTCTCAGGTCTCATCAACCACACCACTCCTTACTACATACTACAAAAGCGTGTATCCTTCTAATTTGAAATAAGAGTATCTGTCCAGTAATGCCAAAATCTGAAAGATAAATGACAGTTTCTCATTTATTTTTCCATCACATGGAACTGCCCTTCATGCCCAGTTTAATTTTATTGATAGAGTTCTAAAATTTAAAATAAGAAGGCCATTTCCAAGGGAGAAAAATGAAAGGACTTAAAAGACAGCATTAATTCAAAATCAAAACCCCAAAGAACTCTGCAAACTCCAGTCCTGTTCCACTTATCTTTTGGGGTGTTATTCATTTAGATTTGCCTTTAGCCATTTATAAAACAACAAATGACTTACTACTTTGCATGAAAAATACTATTTACAGATAATTTTACATTTTGTATGAAGAATCATGTCCAAAAACACATATAGCTAATAATTTTATACCAAACAGTACTGAGGTACAAAAGTTGTATGAGGTATAAAACCCAAGATTTCTTTTCATCTTGGCTTTCGTCTATGGTGCAGAAATAACATTTTAGTTACCAATTCTTCCAAACAAGTGACATTAAAATTACTCACCGTGGATTGAGGCAGTCCTTTGCTGTTTCGACCTCTGAAAAAATAAAACGTTTATTTAAAGTTCAACAAGAGAAACAAGCTTAAAAATTTTTTTTCAAATTTAAATTTCATAAATATTTTCAAATTTAAATATTTTCAAATTTAATCATAATTCCATTCAAATACAGCACAAGCAACCTGTGGGGAAGGCTCATCTAATATCAAGTATAAAGGCTACCTAAGAATGGTTCCCTCTGGCTTCCCTGGCTCAGAGACCCAGAACAGGTATGTATCATGGGAGGGAGAAAGGAGGAAGAATGTGAACATGATCAAAATAAAATAAATGAAGTAAAAATAAAAACAGCCTACTGGAAAAAATAACCAATACTAAACATAATAATCTTTAGTCCCATAGTAACCTACTGTTCTGTTACAGAAAACTACTTAGGAATAAAATATAAATTCTACTCCTGATTTAACTGACATATATACTGACTGACATCAAAGTCACCTCCTGTGTTTTTCTGTTGCCTCTAAAAATAGGCACCATGTTTACAACTGCAGAAAAACATTTGAAAATAAATTAAATCATTCAAAGCACTTTCACTTCTAAGTACCTCTGTCAGGATCTATGTAACAAGTACCTTTCTCTGCCAATCCCCTAGCTCTGAAACAATGCAGTACACCAGTCAGCTGTCAAGTTATTTCCAGTGAATTTAGTTACAGAGCATAATACAAGCTAAGGCTTATTCCACTGGAAAAGATTAGGCCCCTTATGAAATGATAAAAACATTAATAACATAAAATGTTATATTCCTCATAAATAACAGAATAAAGGAATAATAATAAAACTGGGATAATAGAACTAGAATCTCTTTCTCTTTTGAGAGAGACAGAGAAAGTGTGATTAGGGAGGGGCAGAGGGAGAGGGAGAGAATCTTAAGTGCGCTCCACACTCTGCGTGGAGCTGGACAAAGGGCTCAATCTCATGACCCTGAGATCATGACCTGAGCCGAAGGCAGATGCTCAACTGACTGAGCCAGCCAGGAAACCCTAGAATCTTATTATAACAAAATAATCAAGATACTCAAATTAAGTCACAAATTCAAAGAGAAGCACAATTCAGGTCTAAAAAGTCTAATAGTATGAATGTGCCAATTCCCAGTAAAATGGCACTGATCTTAGAACTCCAAGGACAAGGCTGGTTTGCTTTCCAACTCAGGAACCCTCTCTCAACTAGAAAATAACATCTTAGACCAAAGCACCTCTGAAAGTCCTTCCATTTCCAACATTCTGATTCTGTAACTCTTTGCCTCACACACAGCATAGAAAAATTCCTGTAGTTCACGGAATAGGACTAATAATACCATTTATAATACTACAAACCATATACTATGGTAAGCACTATGTCAAACTCTCACCCCAACTTTACAGGTGAAGAAACTGGACCTTAGTTAACTATCTTGACCAAAACCATCTGGCTAATGAGCAGTAGAACTGGTATTTTAACCAGGTGATCCAAAGTCTAGGCTTTTCATTTCTAGGTTATATTCTGCCTCTCTGAAATTGCATCACAAGGAATAAACTAATTTCACAATTAAACCTAACCAAATTTTTAATTTTTTTTTTCAAACATCATTTGAATTTATCGGGTTTTTTTAATGATCGGTAGTCTAAAACCAAAGGCTGCCAAATAGCTAAAAATCCTGTGTGGGTTATCTTATCTTGGTGGTTGCTGAGATGCCACAGTTAAGACTTAAACAAAGGGGCGCCTGGGTGGCTCAGTGGGTTAAGCCTCTGCTCTTTGGCTCAGGTCATGATCTCAGGGTCCTGGGATCGAGCCCCACATCGGGCTCTCTGCTTAGCAGGGAGCCTGCTTCCCCCTCTCTCTCTCTGCCTGCCTCTCTGCCTACCTATGATTTCTCTCTGTGTCAAATAAAAAATTTTAAGAAATTTAAAAAAAAAAGACTTAAATGCCACCAATTAAGTACCTTTAAATTCATGTGGCATCCCTATAAAGCTATTTAAAAGAATTTACAGACCCTCTATAGAAGTCACACTATTTATTGATTATATAATTACATCTTTGACTAACAAAGAACTGTTTTGACAATCCAATTTACTAATTAGAACAAATCATGCAACAAAGAAAATAACAGAAGACCCACAGCAGTATAAAGTGGTACAGAATGTAGAAACAGATTTCCACTGACCAAACCAGGAAATCGAATAACCAAGGGGAATGTTAGCGTACCATAGTAGCATTTTCTGAAGCTTATGCTAAAAGTCCAAGTTCATTCTTTTTTTTTTTTTTTTTCTTTTAGGATCCACTTAGATTATGCTTCACTTTTAATTTTCTTCTTTAGTGGGCGCCTGGGTGGCTCAGTGGGTTAAGCCACTGCCTTCGGCTCAGGTCATGATCTCAGGGTCCTGGGATCGAGTCCCACGTCGGGCTCTCTGCTCAGCAGGGAGCCTGCTTCCCTCTCTCTCTCTCTCTCTGCCTGCCTCTGTCTACTGTGATCTCTCTGTCAAATAAATAAATAAAATCTTTAAAAAAAAATAATTTTCTTCTTTAGTATTTTGGAATAAAGCATCTTAATGTTTCTTATAGAAACAAAAACAGAATTTCAAAGAAGCCAAGTCAATTAAGTGTCTACCTTCAGCTCAAGTCATGATCCTGGGATCAGGCCCTGCAGTCAGGGAGCCTGCTTCTCCCTCTCCCACTCCCCCTACTTGTGCGCTCTCTCTCTCTCTCTCTCAAATAAAATCTTAAAAGGGGAAAAAAAAAAAAAAGCCAAGATCATACTCTACTCCTAAATATACTTATGATTAGGTGGATCAGATTTAACAAAATAACCATATTCAGGATTGTTACTGAATATGAAGTTAAGGCGTCATTCAAGATGCCAAATCAATATAAAGAAATTTAAGTAACAGTTTGTATTGCTTCCAAATAACACAGAGAGAGGAAATAGAGGTTATTATACTGAAGTAAGACTGGCATGAGTTGCTAACCATTAAAACTAGGTGCCAGTTGTATAGGGGTTCAATATATCATTCTGCCTGCTTTTTATAATTTCCTTAAGTTAAAAAAAAAAAAGTACCTTCTGATATGATGCAATCGGAGTCCAGATTTAATCAAGACCTACTAATTTACAGGAAACATGGTGTGGGAGAATATATTAACTGATACCATGAGGTTATGATCAGTTAAACCAAGACTGTGGTAAATATGACATAACAAGTAACAGCTTCTTCAACAAATAAACAGCAGGAGAAGAACAAAAAAAAAAAAAAACAGTGCAGAGGGAGGGAAAATTATAAATTTAAGGACAAACATAAATCAAAAGCAAAGTGTGGCTTCTCAATTTCAAAACTTACTACAAAGCTACAGTGATCAAAATAGTGTGATACTGGCATAAGGACAGACATAAAATCCAATGGAATAGAGAGTCCAGAAATAAGCCCTCACAAATATGTTGAACCCTTACACCTTATAACATACATAAAAACTAACTCAGAATGAGTCAAAGATGCAAACTTAAGGGTTAAAACTATGAAACTCTTGAAGAAAACAGAGGGGACAAGTCTTCATGACTCTGAATTTGGCAATGATTTCTCAACTGTGACACCAAAGTGAATAGACAACAACAAAAAAAAAACAATAAAAAGTCTTCATCAAAATTAAAAGCTTTTATGCAAAGGATTATCAGAGTTATCAGAGTGAAAAGACAATACTTTTCAGAATGAGAGAAGATACGTGCATTCCACGTATCGGATATGATAAAGGGTTCATGCCAGAATACATAAACTGTAACTTGATAAGAAAAGTACATACAACCTAATTCAAAAATGGGCAAAGACTTGAATAGCACTCCTCCAAAGAAGTCATACAATTAGCATGTGAAAAGATGCTCAACATCACTAGTCACCACGAAAAATGCAAATCAAAACCACAATGAGCTACCACTTCACCCCCACTACTGTAGCTATTATCAAAAAGACAAAAAAATCACAAGTGTTGGCAAAAAACTGGCAAAACCCTTCTGCACTACCTGTGGGAATGTAAAATGGTATAGCTACTGTGGAAGATAGTATGGCAGTTCCTCAAAAAATTGAACAGAATTACCATATGATCCAGCAATTACCACATCAGAATATATACCCCAAATAACCGAAAGCAGGGTTCTGGGGATGATTAGATGGCTCAGTTAGGTATCTGACTGCAGTTCAGGTCATGATCCCGGGGTCTTGGGATCTAGCCCTACATTGGGCTCCCTGCTGCGTGGGCAGTCTGCTTCTCCCTCTCCCTCTGCACCCCCCACCCAGTTTGTGCTTTCTCTCTCATTTGCTGCTCTCTCAAATGAATAAAATCTTAAAACAAAAAAGAACTGTGATTTATTAACTTCTATCTACTTTACTGTCCAGAACGTCTTTAATTTCTTAAAATTAAACAAACAAACAAAAAAAACCCAACTCTACACAGCCTTGAAATTCAAATGCCACCTTTTCAAGAAGGCTTCCTTGGATTACACCATTCCAAATCAAACACACAGTGCTCTCTTCAACTCTCCAGACTGGAATCTGACATAACCAGATTTGTATTATAGTTACTGGTGACCTATCATATGCCCACTACTCAGGGCCATCAACTGACCAAATCAGAAAATGATGCCTCCTCCAGGGAGTCAAACCCCACACTAAAGAAAAGAGTGTGATCAGCAGCCAGTGCTTTTGTGAAAATTAGAAGAGGTACCAGAAATGGAGGTAGCCCCAAAAGCACACTGTGTGGCCAAAGAAACTCCTGGATTTCAACATGCATTCATGTCCTTGGCCAAAAGCTCCTGGATGAAATAAAACCTAAACCAAGCCTGACAGACAGTATTAATAACATCTACCAAAATCAGCACAGAAGAACCATAGCTCACATATGACATATAGTTAATAAATAATGAATTAATGAGCCCAGCCAAAAAGAAAGAAAAAGATGGAGAAAGATTTCAAAGTAATCATTACATAAATCAACGGTCAGCAAAATATAGCCCACAACCCGTTTTTGTTGAGATTCTGAGCTAAGTATGTTTTTAGGTTGGGAGGAAGATAGGAAGGGAGGGAGGAGAGAAGGGACAAGCCAAGAAGAATATGCAACAGAGAAGTTATATGGCCTATAACACCTAAAATACTACCTCTCTGGGTCATTTCAAGAAAAATCTGCTGACCTCTGCACTGAAAAAGTGGCTGTGATGTCAACAACTGCAATTTAAAAAATAAAAGTTTACTGCTATTTTACATGAACCACTACTTCTAAAACAAATCTGATAGCTTATTAAATACTTTTTTCATGGAAGTTTAATGCAAACATAATTGAAAAAATGTCATCAAAGTGCTCTCGTTCTTTATTATTTTTAAGCTTCACAACGGAATTGAGGATGATCCAAATTTTGAAAAAAATCAAGGTATTTTACTAACATCTGATGTCAATACAAGCAAGTTTCACAAAGCCAGGGACTTTGTAGGGATTGCTGAATCAAAAGCATGTAGCACAAACTGATGAAACAGTAAATGGCAGATTATACGACAGACTTGACATATCACCTTGTGAATCTCATAAGAATCTTTTTTTTTTAAAGATTTTATTTTTTATTTATTTGAAAGAGATCAAAAATAGAGAGGCAGGCAGAGAGAGAGGGGGAAGCAGGCTCCCCGCTGAGCATGGAGCCCGATGCAGGGCTCGATCCCAGGACCCTGGGTTCATGACCTGAGCCGAAGGCAAGCGGCTTTAACCCACTGAGCCACCCGGGCACCCCGAATTTCATAAGAATCTTGACTAGAATTATAAAAAAATAAATTGATGAGACATCTGAACTGGAGGTTCTAGCCTGGGCCATATCAAGGCAAGAAAAAGTAATAAGGGTTGCCTGTATGGATCAGTCCTCAAGCAACTGCCTTTGCCTCAGGTCATGATCCTTGCTCTGCGAGAAGCGTGTTCTCCCTCTCCTACTCCCCCTGCTTGTGTTCCCTCTCTCGCTGCCTTTTTCTGTCAAAAAAATAAATAAAACCTTAAGGAAGGAAGGAAGAAAAGGCACCATGATTGGACAGAAAAAAGGAAAATGTCTTTAGTAATAAAGACAGCATGATCATTTATGCAGAAAATCCTAAGAGAATCTTCAAAAAAACTACAAGAAATAAGAGCTTAGCAAAGCTAACTCAAAACAGATCAGTGACCTAATCACAAAAGGGTTAAATGAAACTTTTAAAAGAAAATAGGGGGGAAAATCTTTATAACCTTTGGTTAGATGAAGACTTCAGACAGGACAAAAAATGCGAACCATAAAAGCAAAAACTAACAAATGAGACTTCATCAAAGTTTTAAGTATTCTGTCCTTTCAAAGACTGTTAAGAAAATTAAGTCAATCCAAACAAGGAAATATTTGCAAAATGTCTAATAATAGATTTACACCAAGAATATACAAACAACTCCTACAACTTAGTAAGAAAAGATAAATAGCCCATAAGTGGGCAGAAGACTTACACAGTCGTTTAACCAAGTAAGACTTCATAAAATTAAAGCCTGATAATACTAACCACGAGGAAGGATGCCAACCAACTGAAACTCTCACCCTCCACTGCTGGAAAAGGAAATGCAGATTTCTTTTCCTGGAAAAGAGTCTGGCATTTTCTTACAAAGTTAAACACACTAGGATGCCTGGGTGGCTCAGTTGGTGAAGCATCTGCCTTTGGCCCAGGTCACGATCCCAGGGTCCTGGGATAGATAGGACCGCATTGGGCTCCCTGCTCACTGGAGAATCTGCATCTCTCTCTGCCCTTCCCCGCCAGTTCGTTTTCTCGCTCTCTCAAAAACAAATAAAAATGGGGCGCCCGGGTGGCTCAGGGGGTTAAGCCTCTACCTTTGGCTCAGGTCATGGTCTCAGGGTCCTGGGATTGAGCCCCACATCAGGCTCTCTGCTCAGCAGGGAGCCTGCTTCCCCCTTTCTCTCTGCCGCCTCTCTGCCTACTTGTGATCTCTCTCTCTGTCAAATAAATAATTAAATCTTAAATAAATAAATAAATAGAACCAATTTAGGGGCCCCTGGGCGACTCAGTCATTAAGCATCTGCCATCGGCTCAAGTCATGATCTCAGGGTCCTGAGATGAGCCTACATCACATCCTACATCCCTGCTCTGCGGGAAGCCTGCTTCTCCCCTACCATTCCCCGTTTGTGTTCGCTCTTTTGCTATCTGTCCCTCTCTGTCAAATAAATAAATAATCTTTAAAAAAAAAATAAATAAAAATACTTAAAAAAATAAAGTTAAACATACTAATACAACCTAGCAATCCCACTCCCAGGTAATTATTCAAGACCAAATGAATGTGAATGTTCAGAGCTGGTTTATTCACATACCCAAATGCTAGAAACAGTTCAAATGTCTATTACCTGATAAATAAATAAACATACTGTGATAGTACATCCTTAATAGAGGAATACTGCTCAGTAATAAAGTTACAAATTACTGATACATGCTACACACAACTTGGATGCATTTCAAAAGCATTGTGCTAAAGGAAAGAAACTAGACAGAGATGATCCCATTTATGACATTCTGGAAAGGCAAATCTATAGATACAGAATCAGATCAATGACTACCCTGGGCTAAGAGAGAAGAAAGATATTTATTATAAAAGTACAGCGGGAACTTTAAAGGGTGGTATCTTTTTTTTTTTAAGATTTATTTATTTGACAGAGAGAGATCACAAGTAGGCAGAGAGGCAGGCAGGGAGAGGAGGAAGCAGGCTCCCCACCAAGCAGAGAGCCTGACTTGGGACTTGATCCCAGGACCCCGAGATCATGACCCAAGCCGAAGGCAGAGGCTCAACCCACTGAGCCACCCAGGCGCCCAAGGGTGGTATCTCACTTATGATTGTGATTGCATGACTATACACATTTGTTAAAACTCAAAGAACTTTACACTGAATAGGATGAGTTTACTGCATATAAACTATACCTCAAAACCCTGCCACTCCCCAAACTAAAGGCAGATCCAAAGAAAAAAAAAAAAAACTCCTAACACATATACCTAAAAAAAGGTTGAATTTTGTAACAAAATTAATCTGATGTTAAACACTCATTATACTGGGACACCTGGTGGCTCAGATGTAAAGTGTCTGCCCTCGGCTTGGGTCATGATCCCAGGATCCTGGGTTGGAGCCCCATGTGGGGCTCCCAGCTCAGTGGGGAGTCTGCTTCTCCCTCTCTCTCTGCCTCTCCCCCTGCTTACGCTCTCTCTCAAATGAATAAAAAAAACCTTTTTAAAAACTGATTATATTGCAAACGTAAATTTAGTGAATTTTACTGCATATAATTATATATGATTATATAATTATATTTCAATAGTAAAGCTGATTTACTTTTTAAGAGACACACAATTAGGAAAATTTGAACTGACTAGACATTAAATAATACTTGAGAATTTTAATTTTTTACATGTGATGTTTTTATTTTCTTTTAAGTAATCTCTACCCTCAATGTTCAGGGGCTTGAACTCATGACCCTGAGGTCAAGAGTCACAGGCTCTACTAAGCCAGCCAGGTGTCACTAAATGTGTTGTTCTGTTTTTAAAGATTTTATTTATTTATTTGACAGAAACAGACATAGCGAGAGAGGGAGCACAGGCAGGGGGAGTGGGAGGTAGAAGCAGGCTTCTCATCTGAGCAGGGAGCCCAACGTGGGGCTTGATCCCAGAACCTGGGCATTATGACCTAAGGCAAAGGCAGCCACTTAACGACTGAGCCATGCATGTGCCCATACATGTGTTGTTTTTAAAACTTTCATTCTCTTAGAGAGATTATCTATTGAAATATTGCTTTAAAATAATATGGGAACTACATTAACTAAGACAGTATGATGTCGACATAAGGACAAATAAAAGAGCTATGAAACAGCATTGAAAGTCCAAAAATATACATGTATTTTTTAAAGATTTTATTTGATAGAGAGAGACACAGTGAGAGAGGAACACGAGCAAGGGGAATGGGACAGGGAGAAGCAGGCTTCCCGTCAAGCAGGGAGCTGGATGCGGAGCTTGATCCCAGGACCCTGGGATCATGACCTGAGCAGAAGACAGACGCTTTACAACTGAGCCACCCAAGCACCAACCCCCCCAAAAATTCTTACAGTTATGGCCAATGACTTTTAGGAAGAGCCAAAACAACTTATTGGGAAAATAATAGTCTTTTCAACAAACAGCGCTGGCATAATTACATATCCATATGCAAAAGAATGTAGTTGGACCTCTACCTCATAATACATATAAAAATTCAAAATAGATCAAATACCTAAATGTAAAGACTATAAAAACTCTTAGGAGAAAAAAAAAAATAGGGTTAAATCTTCAAGACCTTGGATTTGGAAATGGATTCTTTTTGTTTGGTTGGTTGTTTTTAAAAAAAATGTATTTATTTGAAAGGGACAGCCTAAATGCGCACCTGAGCAGAGGTAGGGGAAGAAGCTCCCCTGGCCTGATGTGGGGCTCGTAAGACCCTGGGATTATGACCTGAGCTGAAGGCAGTGCTTAACCAAATGAGCCACCCAGGTGCCCTTAGCAATGGATTCTTATATAAGACTGTAAAAGCACAAACAATGGATATATATTTTATATGGAACTCGATCAAAATCAGAAATCTGGGGTGCCTGGCTGGCTCAGTCAATAGAGCATGCAACTCTTGATCTCAAGAGTTCAAGCCCCACGCTGGGCATAGAGCTGACTTATCGAAAAATAAATAAATAAATAAATAAATGTTTTTTTGCTGTGAAAGACATCAATAAAATAGCAAAAAAACTCCAAAACCAAAAACATGAAAAAAACCCAGAAATATGAAGGACTATGAATAAATTATGGAAGAAATCTCAGACATCCCCTAACACAGGAAACCAAAAGCACAGGACTCCAGAGTGCACTCATTAAAAACAGAGGGCAACCATATCAAAACCCAAAGTTCTACTCTACTGCCTTTTAGACAGCTCAGTTTCAAATCCTGGACCAGCCACTTACAGGAACCCCAGAATGGTTATTTAACCACTCTGGTCCCCGATTTTCTTATCTGTAAAATGTTAGTAAGAAAAGTCATAAGGTTGGGGGTGCCTGGGTAGCTCGGTTTGTTGAGCATCTGACCCTTGGTATCAGCTCAGGTCATGATCTCAAGGTGAGAGGATGAAGCCCTTCATCAGGTTCCATGCTTGGTGGGGAGCCTGCTTCTCTCTCCCCCTCTGCCTGTCCCCCTGCTTACACGTGCTCTCTCTCTCTGTCAAATAAATAAAATCGTTTAAAAAAAAATTTTTTTTCTCTCTTTCCCTCTACCCCTTCTCCCCATTCACATGTACTCTCTCTCTCAAATAAATCTTTAAAAAAAAAAAAAAGCCAAAGGGTTGTTGAGGATCAAATAATACTCAAAATGTACATACATAAACATGTGTGTGCACATAGACACTCTCATTTGGATCAGAGTTATAGGCTTATTTTATGTCAATTAAACTTCATTAAAGGTGTAAAATAAAGTCTGGCACACAGGAAACACTCAAAAACTAGTTTGTTTGTTTTTTTAACTTTATATTTGACAAATATTTATTGAAACAGCAAGATGAATACAGCCTTGTCTTAAGGCAGCTTACACTTCAGAGGTTATGTCTAGGACAGAAGCTTAGAATGTATATTTTCATATGCATATTTTATCTGTTTCCTTCACCACTTGAATAAATAAAAACATACAAACAACCCAAGAGCACTCCTTTTTTTTTTTAAAGTAGGCTCCATGCCCAACATGGGGCTCGAACACATGACCCTGAGATCAAGAGTTCCATGCTCTGACTGAGCCAGCCAGATGCCCCCCAAGAACACTCCTGGTAACTGAAACACATTTAAAAATCTAGCTAAGAATAAAATTCCTTCCCTTATCATTTCAAAATTCCGGGGGTCCGGGAAATACTCAATCTCCATTGGAACTGCCATCCACAATGTAATTATGGAACTTTTTATTTCTTCACTTTTCACCATTCTGCTCCTTCATTACCATCTTTCAACACTGTAGCTATACATGTCATTTGCTAGTTTCTACAACTATTTCAACAGGCCTGAGTAAATGCAATCAAAATACTTCACTGACCCAGATTTCTAGAACCAGAAACTGTTGTCTGGATGTAACTAATATTCTGACACACTTAGAAAGAATACTACATACCTCCAACCCCTTTCCAGTAGAAGCTGTAATAATGCTCTTCTCCTCAGGTATTCACACGGCCACCTGCTTGTTATTTAGATCTCAATTTAAATGTCCCCTCCTCAGAAAGGCCTGCCCTGACCGTATTATCAAAAGTAGTTCCCCAATAGTATAACACCGTTTTAGTACTTACTAGTAACTCATCTTTAGTGCATCATAGAACTTAATATCTGAAATTCTATTATGTGTTCATCTATTTAATTTCTCTGTCTACCTCCCACTCCCAGAATATACACTCCATGGGGGCAAACACTTCTGTCTCCTTCACCACTGTGTGCCCACAGCTAAACAGAGCCTGGCACACAGTAAGTACTCTAAATTGTTGATTAAATTAAGTATACAGAACAGTTTATGTGAATTATGACAAGTATCAACTAGTTCAATTTCTTTTTATAGTACAGAGTAACTACAGTTGTCAAGAGAAAGGACAACTAAAACCTAGAAATCTAATTCCAGCTCTTACAGTTAACTCACTTACGTGAGTCATTTTGTTCTTCCCCTTTCAGTTTTTTTATTAGAAAGGGAAATTCTGTAACTAGTACTTACTGAACAACTATTTCCTCACTGAAAAGATGAGTAAAGCTAGGTTTTTTTTTTCTTTTTAGCAAACTAAGGTGGACTGGCAACTCTAAATTCACACAAAACAACTGTCAGATTAATCCAGTTACATAATCATCTAGAATCAACATTTCAAAAAAACTACCATCCCCGTAAGAACTAATTCAACTTCTCTGCAAATAGCTGGGTTAAAAATCTGACCCTACTATCACTTCTAGCTCTGTGACCTTAACCTCATAACTTTAGCTGTTTGTGTCTCAATCTACAATCTGTAAAATGGTGATAAATACAGTACCTTCTGAAAAAGAACAAAAACAAAAACCAGTATCTGCACATAAGGTTATAAAAAATTAAATGATATTCATATAGACAGCCTGGCTTAAGAATAACACCTGGTACATTAAATAAATGCTTAATAATTGTTGGCTTAATACAATTATTTTCCTCATATTATAGAACAAACTAAAGCTGTACAAAAATATCTCTTTGGGGCACCTGGGTGGCTCAGCAGGTTAAGTGTCTACCTTCAGCTCAGGTCCTGATCCCAGGGTCTTTGGATCAAGCCCCACATCAAGCCCCACTTTGGGCTCCCTGCTTCCTCCTCTCCCTCCACTGCTCACGTGCCTGTTCTCTCTCTCTCTCTCTCTCAAATAAATAAAATCTTTAAAAAGAAGTATCTCTTCAAATGAAGTTTTACTTAGAGGAAGGGATAAGGGGCTTGACCATAACATGAAGCCATACACAATTAGATACAACCTAGACACACCAAAAGTTCCACAAGACTCAGATAAAAAGGAGTTTCAGGGCTCAAGTTCAGTGTTGTCCAACAGAACTTTCTATAATGATTAAAAAAGGGGGGTGTGCCAAAGAACAAATAATCCAATCAAGAAATGGGCAGAGGACATGAACAGACATTTCTGCAAAGAAGACATCCAGATGGCCAAGAGACACATGAAAAAGTGCTCCACATCACTCGGCATCAGGGAAATACAAATCAAAACCACAATGAGATACCACCTCACACCAGTCAGAATGGCTAAAATTAACAAGTCAGGAAATGACAGATGCTGGCGAGGATGCGGAGAAAGGGGAACCCTCCTACACTGCTGGTGGGAATGCAAGCTGGTGCAACCACTCTGGAAAACAGCATGGAGGTTCCTCAAAATGTTGAAAATAGAACTACCCTATGACCCAGCAATTGCACTGCTGGGTATTTACCCTAAAGATACAAACGTAGTGATCCGAAGGGGCACGTGCACCCGAATGTTTACAGCAGCAATGTCTACAATAGCCAAACTATGGAAAGAACCTAGATGTCCATCAACAGACGAATGGATAAAGAAGATGTGGTATACATACACAATGGAATACTATGCAGCCATCAAAAGAAATGAAATCTTGCCATTTGCGACGATGTGGATGGAACTAGAGGGTATCATGCTTAGCGAAATAAGTCAATCGGAGAAAGACAACTATCATATGATCTCCCTGATATGAGGGAGAGGAGATGCAACATGGGAGGTTAAGGGGGTAGGAGAAGAGTAAATGAAACAAGATGGGATTGGGAGGGAGACAAACCATAAGTGACTCTTAATCTCACAAAACAAACTGAGGGTTAATGGGGGGAGGGGGGTTGGGAGGGGGGGTGGGATTATGGACACTGGGGAGGGTATGTGCTATGGTAAGTGCTGTGAAGTGTGTAAACCTGGCGATTCACAGACCTGTACCCCTGGGGATAAAAATATATTATATGTTTATAAAAAATAAAATTTAAAAAAAAAATTCCTACCCCAAAAAAAAAAAAAAAAGGGGGGGGTGTGTGTCTGGGTGGCTCAGTCGTTAAGCGTCTGCCTTTGGCTCAGATCATGATCCCAGCGTCCTGGGATCGAGCCCCATTCCGGCTCCCTGCTCAGTGCTTCTCCCTCTCCAGCTCCCCTGTGCTTGTGTTACCTCTCTCGCTACCTGTTTTTCATAAATAAATAAAATCTTAAAAAAAAAAAAAAAAAAAAAGTTCTATACCTGTACTGCCCAATATGGTAGCCCAGGGGCACACATGATGGGTAAGGAATTGAAATATGGCTAGTGTGACTGAGGACTGAATTTTAATTAACATAACTGTAAATTTAAATAGCCATATGCGGATAACAGCCACCATACAGGACAGTACAGTTTCAGTCCTCTCCCTGAGCTTGCTTCCTCCGCACAAGGCCTTATCGACCTTCCAAAGCAGTCATCATCCCCTCTGACCAAAAGTGCTTCCATATGGTAAACTCAAGTCTCTGTCCCAATGGTTTTACCCATTGGTCATTAATCTTTCCTGGGGACTCAAAACAACTTTAATCCCCTTCAAAAGACAACAAGTGACAATGAGGAAGAGGGGAGTACAGGTGAAAAAAGATGAGCCATCACTGCTAAAGCTGAGTGGTGGCTAAACAGGGCTCATTAAACTCTTCTACTTTTACATATGTTGAAAATTTTTTTTTTAAGATTTTATTTATTTATTTGACAGAGAGAGATCACAAGTAGGCAGAGAGGCAGGCAGAGAGAGAGGAGGAAGCAGGCTCCCCGCCGAGCAGAGAGCCCAATGTGGGACTCGATCCCAGGACCCCAGGATCATGACCTGAGCCGAAGGCAGAGGCTTTAACCCACTGAGCCACCCAGGTGCCCCACATACGTTGAAATTTTCTATTTAAAAAATTCTCATTGGTATTTATTTCCAAACTCACTTCATTCCTTCTCTAACTATAGGGGCTTCCAAATCTGACCCCCCGCTGTCAGTAAGTGCCTCCCTTACATTTCTTCTGCCACACTGTGAACCACGTCTTTCTACACATGCCCTGTTGATAGCATCTTCTGCTTTAGCAGAAACTTCTTTGCCAGGAACTTTCTCTTCTCTTCCACGGCCTCACTGAAAAGTGCTCATCATTCCTCAAGATCCATCTCAACCCTCCTGCTTTCTTCAAGGTTTTTTTTTTCCTAACCGCCCACCCACAGCAGTCACTCACTCCCTCCTCAGTGCTACCAGCTTACACTATCTGAATGCCTGCCTTCCCTACTACACTGAGAAACCTGGAAGCAGAGATGTTTCATTCATCTTTTAAGGTTTTAATTTTATTCCAGTTAGTTAACATACAGAGTTAGTTTCAGGCATACAGTACAGTGATTCAAGAATCATTCTCCCAGACACATCTTCAAACTTTTACCAAAAAGGGATGCCCGGGTGGCTCAGTCCTTAAGCATCTGCCTTCAGCTCAAGTATGATCCCAGAATCCTGGGATGGAGCTCTGCATCGCATGGGGCTCCCTGCTGCTCAGGAAGCCTGCTTCTCCCTCTACCACTTCCCCTGCTTGTGTTCCCTCTCTCGCTGCCTCTCTCTCTCCCTCTGTGTCAAATAAATAAATAAATAAATCTTTAAAAAAAAGAAAAACTTTTACTGAATTAATGAACAGTATACATACAAGCTCAACAAAATGCTAAACTGCATACACTCATCCAGTACTACCCGAAACCTACCAATAAGCACTTCCCAGTCTTAACTTCCTCATGTAGTTTCTACCAATTTCCAAAAATGCTAATTAACAGCTAAAAGTTACTGAGTACTTACTACATACCAGGCATTGATTTAAACACTTTACAGGCACAATTCATTTCATACTCATCATCCCCATTTCACAGACGAAGAAACCCAAGCACAAATGAAATAGCCGGCCTTACGTCACAAAGAAAGGAGCTAGGGTGCTAAACGAATTGTTGTATGACTTTGGACAAGTCATTTAAAGTGCCTGCTCCTGTGTAAAATAAAGAAGATGAGTCATGATGATCCGAAACGCAAGCTTCCAATTTTAAAATTCAGATTTGTGGGAAGGGAATAGGATGCCAAATAGAAGGAACACTGATCTGTGAAAAGAAAAGTAATTTTAGGCATTTTCCATAAAATAGTTTGAGGGAAAATGTCAATCTTTATTCTTGTATTTCATAGCAAACTACTATAGAGAAATATGGAAATGTTCTCAAACACTAACATATGGGACAAGCTAAGTTCTATGGGAGTTAATAAAAAGAAAAATGAGAATTTGTTTCAATGGAAGGCTTAGGCTAGATTTAAGGGATCTAAGGATGAGGATGAGGATAAATATAAGGACAAGGAAACACAGAAAAATGATGGAAGAGCAAGAAGGGAATGAAGGCTGAGCCTGGTACCTGCAGAGGTGATGAGAAAGGAGACCATATGATTTAAATGGGTCATGCTTTGAAGAGCTGATGGAAAATAGGACCAAAAAGATAAAATGGGGTTTTATAAAGGGTCATCAAATGCTCTGTTTTTATATGTCCCAGGATTTAATATATACACAAAAAAGACTGTATGTGGCATGCAAAGCCCAAGTCATCTGGCTCGTCACTGAAAAAGCCTGCCAATCCCTAGGTTAGATCATGGAAAGGTGAAGAGGACCTTGGGCTTGGGAACAGGGTGACTTCTGAACAAAAGCAGAGTTTAAGTCTAACAGCAAAAGGTAGGCTAGGTTAATCTGGTGGACAAAATTAATGTGTTGCAGTAATTAAGAATAAAATGTATGATCACCTAAAATGATGGTCTGGCCCATACACATAACTGCAGCAGTAATTTCCCTGAAGTCCGCAATCATTTCCTCAACTATTAATCCTTTCTCTCTGGAAGACTAATGTGTGCTAAGTCTTATTTAGTGTGTCCTAGCCCCAGGGCTATGCAGCCTCTAACGTGACTAAGACACGAAGAGTGGAGAAGTGGGTTCTACACTAATTTTCCTATAGAAATATCGTAAGTGGTGTTTGGGTTCTTAGTTCAAACCACAAACGCCTTCTCAACCCATGATATATACAATACTTAGTTCAAATTAATTATGGGTTACAACTGACAATCTGACAAAATAGGCAGATGTTGAAAACTAACCACCATTTATAATACTGTTTTCAGATTTTAAAATAAAAGTCATGAACTTTTAGATCCAGATTCATTTATAAATAAACGTAACTGCCAGGACTAAGGCATGGATAACTGAAGCCATTTTATGGCTAACAATAATGACTGAATTGTTTCCACGGATTTTTATCAGTTTTGTCAGAGAGCTACACTAGAAGCAGTGGAGCAGTTATTAAAAGCGAAAGCGCGCTCATGGCCTCTGCGGGGAGGGCTGGGCGCCTCTACTTTCCCTCACGCGCCCCGATGGTGGGGCTGGGTGCGGCGGGAGTGAGTGGCCGCCAGGAAAGCCCGAGGCCTTCTCTCCACAAATTGTTTCCTCGGTCCACGCGCCTCAGCGCGGGAGCTGACCAAGTAGCTCTTTACAAAGTTTAGGAATGCGATAGAGAAAAAGAAAAAAGACTCGGGCGCCTAGGTGGTTCAGTGGGTTAAAGCGTCTGCCTTCGGCTCAGGTCATGATCTCGGGGTCCTGGGATCGAGCCCCCCATTGGCCTCTCTGCTCAGCAGGGAGCCTGCTTCCCCCGCCCTCTGCCTGCCTCTCTGCCTACTTGTGATCTCTGTCAAATAAATAAATTAATCTTAAAAAAGAAAAAAAAAAGTAAGAAAAAGAAAAGACAGACATCTCCGCAAATTACTACAGTAGTTTGCAACTCGCTACCTCCAATTGGGAATGTGGGTTTGGGAAAGGAGTAAGAACACGGACGCCGAACAGTGCTGGGGGCAGGAGGTACATGGTGGACAAAACCACCCATCCCTGCTTTCATGGAGCCAAGAGTTCACCGACGATGCCTGACCCTGAGCAAATGACCACAGCGTATTAGAGCAACCAAAGAACCTAGAAAGAAAGAAGGAAAATTTCTCCCTCCCCCACCCCGCGCCCCCTGACAGTTTGGTGCCCTGCAAAGGGACCTTCGCTGGCTGGACACAGCTTCCTCCAGGGCAGCTGCAGCTGAGAGCGCCGCAGAAGACAGGCAAACAAGCTAGAGCTGGACAACTTGATATAAACTTCAAAGAAATCACCACAAGAGCTCATGTACGGACAATCTTAATGCCTCTGTGCCACAGAAGGGTCACCAGAGACATTCGAACTGCCAACCAGAAAAATCTGTCAGGGGGCACCTGGGTGGCTCAGTGGGTTAAAGCCTCTGCCTTCGGCTCAGGTCATGGTCCTAGTGTCCTGGGATCGAGCCCCACATCGGGCTCTGTGCTCTGCAGGGAGCCTGCTTCCACCTCTATCTGTCTGCTTCTCTGCCTACTTGTGATCTGTCTGTCAAATAAATAAATAAAATCTTTAAAAAAAAAAAAAAAAGAAAAGAAAAATCTGTCAGGTTGCTGTCCTTTCTCACTCCTTCTGAAGAGGTTTGGAGCCAGATATCTATCTAAAAATCTTCTCGACTGGCTGCCTTCAGAACTCAGAAACTAGGAGTATAATCTTCTCCAGGCATTAACTGTTGTTTTCCTTTTGTTTCCATAGAAATGCTTCTTATTAAATATCTAATTGCTTGCACCACAGACCTAACTTTGGAAGTCCACCTGCATTTCTGCCTCCTAAATTGAGACACAAGTGTTTAACTGAACTGGCCTATTCTCTGGACTAAGAGACTTGTCCAGTGAGACAGGGCGATTTACCAACTCAACTTACAAACTGTGGAAAGTTTCAAAGATGAGACTGAAGGGAACAGAATATGCCACTTTGGCATGTAGATTATTTTAACTTGAAGGCAATCAAGTCTCGGTAGACTCAAGAAAAACTGACTGATGATGGCTAAAAGAAATTGCCTAAAAGAAATTTAGATGGGGAGCCTGGCCCAGAAAGAGTTATTACCAGAGGTTTTTTTGTTTTTTGTTTTTTTTAATCTGAAAGACTTATCCACATGGCAGGGCCAACATCTGCCTAGGAAACATCTGCTCTTTTCATCTTCCTGCAAAATGCCCTCCTTCCCTTTGAAGCCCCAGCCCCATCTCTTTCCTCAGCTCAGGATGGCATGTGAGCCTCCATTGCCTGACTGCCTCTGAGTCTCATATTTTTGTGGGACTTCTGTACCCACAAAATTAAATTTGGTTTTCCTGTTAAAATAAATAAATAAATAAATGCAAAAGTGCTTAAGTCTCACAGGCTTAGAATCTCAGCTTCATCTCTTCCTAGCTCTTTGACCTTGGGCAAGTTCCTTAATTTCCCTGAACTACCACTTCCTCATCTGTAAAATGGATATGGCACTACCAACCTGACAGGCTGACCTGTTCTAAGGAGTAAAGGATACAGACGGGCACCTGGGTGGCTCAGTTGGTTAAGCGACTGCCTTTGACTCAGGTCATGATCCTGGAGTCCTGGGATCAAGCCCCGCATCGGGCTCCCTGCTTGGCAGGGAGGCTGCTTCTCCCTCTGACCCTCCCTCTTCTGATGCTCGCTCGCTCTCTCTCTCTCTCTCTCTCTCATTCTCTTTCAAATAAATAAATACGATCTTAAAAAAAAAAAAAAAAGAAGAAGAAGTAATGCACCTGGCACGGTTCCTGAAAACTAACAGGTCCACAATAAATGGTAACTATCATTATATAAACAGAAAGTTCTCCATAAACTGTTTTCACATCACAGATACCTAAACTTTTTTCAGAAAAATGGCTGCTGCTACTACTACTACTACTACCACTCAACTCAGAAATGCTAGCTTTTTCCTAACACATTTTATATAGGAAAAAAGTTTTTGTCAACAGGGGTTCTTATTCTCTAACCTTTCAGACTGGGTTAAAAATATGCAGACTTCCTATAACATTTGCAGACTATAAACAACTAAATTCCGTATCCATCACAAATGCAAATTCCTCACTTTCTTCTCCATTGTTCATCCTAAGGAGCCTCTGAAGTACATTTCTTCACCAGGTGAAGCAAATTCCCGGTCAATTAAAATAAGAAGCTAATTGTAATTTTCCTTAAATCCATGACCAGGGCCTTCTGGGTGGCTCAGTTAGGCATCTAACTTCACCTCAGGTCTTGATCCCAGGGTTCTGGTATGGAGCCCTATGTGGGGATCCCTGATCAGCAGAGAGCCTGCTTCTCTCTCTCCCTGCTACTCCCCCTGTTTGTGCTCACTCTCTGTTAAGTAAATAATATCTTAAAAAAAAAAAAAAAAAAAATCCAGGGTGCTTGGGTGGCTCAGTCTTTAAGTGTCTGCCTTCCGCTCAAGTCAGGGTCCTGGGATCATCAGGCTCCCTGCTCAGCAGGAAGCCTGCTTCTCCCTCTCCCATTCCCGCTGTTTGTGCTCCCCCTCTTTGTCTGTCTCTGTCAAATAAATAAATAAAATCTTAAAACAAAAAAAAATCCATCACCAGTTTTCTTCTCATCTCACTTGCAGACCTTTTCAGAGATCCTAATACAACAATATTAAGTCATTCCAGTTTTGCCACTTTCTAGCAGAGTAAATTTAAACAGGTACTTAGCTTCTCTGGACCTCACTTTCTTCACAGGTAAAATGGGACAGGGCAACAGGTTATCTAATAGGATTGTGTGATAACCAAGTAAGAAAAAAATATATGTATGTATACATGTATATATTTACATTAAGTGTATATGCCCAAGCAGAAAAAGAAGCTCAAGGTGGGATCCACTCAGTAATTTTTCCCCCTCCCTTTCAATTATAACCTTACTCAGCTTTCACAAGCTTAGACCACAAGGATTCTCAAACCTACTGATTTCTGTGACTAGCCAGTGGCTGCCCCTAAAGCATTAGGAGTAAAACATTAGCAACATACTAGACTACTCAGGGCCCCTGGCTGGCTCAGTCCACAGAGCCTGGACTCTTGATCTCAGGGTTTTGAGTTCAAGCCCCACAGTGGACACAGAGCTTACTTAATTAAAAAAAAAAAATACATATTAGGGGCGCCTGAGTGGCTCGGTGCTCTCAGGGAGTCTGCTTTTCTCCCCCTACCCCTTACCCAACTCGTGCTCTTGCACTCACTCAAATAAATAAATGAAACATTTAAAAAAATAAAATTTAAATTAAAAAATATTAGCTATTAAAAAAATACTGGACTACTCATAAGAGGGCCTATATTCTGATGAAAGCAGCATGTTTTCTTCCCCTTATCTAAGAGACTTCCTTCCAAGAGGCAAGCATTAGCAACTCAAACATATCATGAGGAGGCAGTTAGAACTTTCTGCCTTGTCTCCCCCCAACTAGAAGGTAAGCTCCAGGAAGGAAGAGACCTCATCTGGATTGATTACTACAGTATCCCCAGGGCCTGGAAAAAGAGAAATTTTAAAGAATAGTTTTAATTAAGGTATGCCTATAAAATAAATAGCACGTTCCTTTTTGAGATGACAGCTATTCCTTTTTTTTTTTTTTTGACAGCTATTCCTTGACAGTAAATTCATCTGCTTAACAATGAAACCCAGGCTCATACAGTCAATAAGGAATTTACCACTTATTAAGTATGCTAAGTTGTACAACGCGCTTGTCCCTGTCCTCAAGATGCTCTAAACCTAGGGGCGCCTGGGTGGCTCAGCGGGTTAAACCTCTGCCTTCAGCTCGGGTCATGGTCTCAGGGTCCTGGGATAGAGCCCCGCGTGGAGCTCTCTGCTCAGCAGGGAGCGTGCTTCCCCCTCTCTCTCTGCCTGCCTCTCTGCCTATTTGTGATCTGTCAAATAAATAAATAAAATCTTGGGGTGCCTGGGTGGCTCAGTGGGTTAAGCCTCTGCCTTCGGCTCAGGTCATGATCCCAGGATCCTGGGACCGAGCCCCACATCGGGCTCTCTGCTCAGCAGGGAGCCTGCTTCCTCCCTGCCTCTCTGCCTACCTGTGATCTCTGTCTGTCAAATAAATAAATAAAATCTTAAAAAATAAATAAATAAATAAATAAAATCTTTTAAAAAAAAAGATGCTCTAAACCTAGAAGGCAATACAAATTCAGTAGCTCTTTCACTTCCAAACAAGTTAGAGCCGAAATAGTTCCTTTTCACCAAAGATGATATATAAATGGCAAACAAGCATGTGAAAGGAAGTTCAATATCATTAGGCAATAAAGAAATGTAAATTCAAACCACAATGAAATACCACTAGACTGGCTGAAATTAAAGATTAACATACCAAGTGTTCCCAAGGAATTAGAGCAATTAAAAAATCTCATACACTGCTGAGGGGAATACAAAATAGGACAGGACTTTAACAGTTTGGCAATTACTTTTAAAACTAAATAAACACTTGTCATACAACTCAGCAATCCCATTTCTACTTACCCAAGAGAAATGAAATCGTCATGACCACACAAAACCTATACACAAATACTTATAGCAGCTTCATTCATAATAGCCAGAACTGCTAACAACTGTCCAATACTCAATGAACACACTGTGGGGAAGAAACTACTATTACATGCAGTGACACAAATGAATTTCAACCCATTATTCTACATGAGAGAAGCTAATCACCAAAGGCTGTATACTGTATGATTCCATTTAAATGACATTCCAGAAAAGTCAAAACTATGACAACAGGAAAAAGATCATAATTGCCAGGATTAGACAATGGGGACTGACGGGTAAGAGGCACAAGGAAACTTTCAAGTGACACTCTAATTGTGGTGGTGACTCCACGGCTCTGTTTGTGAAAACTCAAGAGCTATACACTAAAAAGGGTGAACTTTACGTATATCGTATTTTAATATAGCTAATTAAAATGCAACCTACCACAATAAGGAATAACTGTCTACCGACCTGAGCTAAACCACAGTATACTGAGCAACACATTTTTAAAATCTCTTGTGTATCATCCACATGTTTGGACAGGAGGAGGTTTTTGTTTTGTTTTGTTTTGTTTTGTTTTGTTTTGTTTTCCAAAGATTTTGACAGCAAGAGACACAGCGAGAGAGGGAGTACAAATAGGGGGAATGGAAGAGGGGGAAGCAGGCTCCTGCTGAGCAGAGAGCCCGATGTGGGGCTCGATCCCAGGACCCTGAGATCATGACCTGAGCCGAAGGCAGAGGCTTAACCCACTGAGCCACCCAGGCGCCCCCAGGAGGAGGTTTTGAAGCTTACAGACCCAATATATGAACATTCTATTGGGCGTCTTTTCCCAAAAAACAATATTTTCTTCTTCTTTTTCCCCCAAGATTGATTGATTGATTATTTATTTATTTATTTGACACAGAGAGAAAGAGATCACAAGTAGGCAGAGGCAGGTTGGGGGGGGGCGGTGGGTGAAGCAGGCTCCCTGCTGAGCAGAGAGCCCTATGTGGGGCTTGACCCAAGGCCCCTGAGATCATGACCAGAGCCGAAGGCAGCGGCTTAATCCACTGAGCCACCCAGGCGCCCCAACCTTTTCTAAGAAACCTTCTTAGTGTCATGGGAGCCACCTGAGACCCTGTACTCAATGACCGTGAACCTGGAGCACTATCTGCAAGTCCTGACACAAGCTTCAGCAGCACTTTAACTATTTTAGCCTTCTCCCAAATCAGCACGGTTAGCTGCAAACTTCCAAGTTTTCCCATTTCATCCATTAATTATCTTTATTTTTGGCTGATCATTACTGACTAAACCATGGTACTTTTCGTTCTCTGTCCTTCAGAATAATTCATCCTGTCCCCAGCCATCATTTTCCTACTAATTTTTTTTAAATCTCTCATTACCTTAAGTTTACTTATTTAAGTAATCTCTACACCAAATGCAGGGCTTGAACCACACTGACATCAAGAGTCACACACTCTGTTGACTGAGCCAGCCCAGATGCCCCAATCTCTCATTTCTACCATAATTAAATGTTTTATTCTGACTGGCGCTGTCAATACTGCTGCTGCACTTGTTGAAAATGACAGCTTTAAGAACGGTAAGTATAAACACAGAGAATTTTAAAACATCAGGGATGGCTGACTATGCAATGACCACAGTCATAAATAACCTCCGCCTCCAAAAAAAATACCCCCCATCTGTTGGTAGACCTAACCCACTTTTGTTCTGGGCAGTAGCTATGCTACCATCTGATTTCATTCTAAAGAGAGTTTGTAAGGGGAGAAGCTGCTGCACTTAAATATAAGGCACTATGCATTCAATACCACGGGAATGATACCTGCCAAAAGCTTTAGCAGCACAGGAGAAACCGCATTTTCCAAAGGTAAATATGTTAAGATACTATGAGAGAAGAACTGGGCTAAGCCATTAAAGACCTATGCTGAAGAGGATGAGAGGACTACACTGGCATAATTTGATTTATGCTGGAGAATAAATACAGCGTGCAGTCTGCAGAGGGACTTGGAAGGCCAAAGAGTCTGGATTCGATTCAGCTAGTAATGAGAGCCACTGAAAGTTTCTCAGTAGTAAGTGGGTAAGTGAAAGATGTTTGGGGGAGACTCTTATGGCTATGGAGTATGGAAGAAGTATCTGGACATGAAGAGACCAACTGGGAAGCCTGGCAGGCTCCAGGCAACAGATAACGTCTGGTGCCCATGATATAAAGACTCCCCCCACCACTTCTATCCATATTTCTTCCCTAAGGCCAAAAGAAATCTCAGAATCCTCTGCATAGGGCGCCTGGGTGGCTGACATGAGCTAAAGCAGAAGCTCACGTCAAAATCCCAGGGTCCTGGGATTGAGTCCTTCCTGCTCAAGCAGGAGTCTGCTTTCTCCTTCTACCATTCTCCCACTCATTCTCTCAATCACTCTCTAATAAATAAAGCATTAAAAAAAAAAAAAAGACGACAAATCCTCTACATAACATTCCAATCAGAATTGGCGTAAAACCAGGTAAACCTACTTGCCATGTAGAATGAGTATGAGAAATGGATAGTCACAGAAAGAAGGAAAAGAATCCCTGGCAGAAACAATAGAGGAAATTCATTTATTGAGAACTAAAGAGTGCACATGGCTGGCTCAGTCAGTTAAGCATCCAACTCTTGGTTTCAGCTCAGGTCATGCTTTTGGGGTCCTGGGATCAAGCCCAAGTCAGGTCAGGTTCTGCACAGAATCTGCTTGGGGTTCTCTCTCTCCCTCTCCCTCTACTCCTTCCCTTTCTCAAGCGCTCCCTCTCAAATAAATTTTTTTAAAAAGGAGACACACTTTCACTAGAAACATGACGAAACAAGAGCAAAAGTAGAGTAGAGCCTTTGCTAACTCAAAAAACTTCAGAAATGTTTTGTGGGTTTTGTTTTTTTTTTTTTTTTGGATAGGTGAATCTTTTCTTAGATTACTGAATAAACACCAAATTTTAAAAATAAGTCTTAAGAAATATGTTATATTAGGGGCACCTGAGTGCCCAGTTGATTAACTGTCTTCAGCTCAGGTCCTGATCCTGGGATCCTGGGATGGAGTCCTGCATCAGGCTCCCTGATCGGCAGTGGGAAGCCTGCTTCTCCTTCTTCCTCCGCTTCCCCACTCCATGAGCACGTGCTCGCTCTCTCACTCTAATAAATAAAATATTCTTAAAAAACTGTGTATTAGTATCACTATATCATACACCTGAAACTAGTATTACACTGTAGGTTAACTAACTGGACTTTAAATAAATTTTTTAAAATGTTATCCTAGAAAGAAAAGGGAACAAGATTCCTGGTAAATAAGCTCTGTGGCCTTCATTTCCTCACCCATAAAGAAAAATAAGAACTAAAAATCCACCTGAGCCAGTTTCCAGCTCCAAATCTGTATGATCCTAAAATACTGAGTGCTTTCCATGTACCAAGAATGAAATGTAACAAAAACCCAGTATCGGGGCACCTGGATGGCTCAGTGGGTTAAAGCCTCTGCCTTCGGCTCGGGTCATGATCCCAGGGTCCTGGGATCGAGCCCCACATCGGGCTCCCTGCGGAGCAGAGAGAGAGAATCTCAAGCAGGCTGAGCATGGAGCCCCCAGTGCCTATAGGGGTAGCAGGGGGACCTGGGACTTGATCCCAAAAACCTGAGAGCATAACCTGAGCTCAAACCAAGAGCTGAACACCCAACCAACTGAGGGACCCAGGTGCCCCCTTCTCCTTTTAATAAGTGTCATAAATAAAAAGTTTTTAATAAAAAAACTGAGACTAAGAAAGAGTGACCTGCCACAATTATTCAAACAGCTCACCACTTCTAAGGGCCAAAGACTGTTTGAACAGAAAGACTGTTTCTGCCCTCACTGCTCTTAAATTTTAGTTACCAAGGGGTGAACCTTGATTCTAGCCTAGACTGGGGTTACCAGATAAAATAAAGGATGCCCCATTAAATCTGAATTTCATATAAATGAATAGTTTTGTCCCATGCAATTTGGGACACATTTATACTTTAGTATCAGTCACTGTTGATCAGAAATTCAAGTTCAGCTGGGCATCCTATATTTTTACTTGCTAAATCTGGCAACCCTAGCACAGACTTAACTATAAAACCCTTCCTCAGTCCTTTTACATCTCAGTGCTCTAAAATATTACAGTTTATATCACAACACAGTACATATGCATTAAGTCAAACAGTTCTTTAAAACCATTCTTACCTCTAAGAATACAATGCATTCTAGTATCGTCTATTCTTTTTCATTTTTCTAAAAATGCTTGTCACGACTCACTAAAGTGATTTTTACAATTTATCAGGGGGTCCTGATGTACAGCTCGAAAAATCCTTCTTTGAAAAATATGAAAAACAATTTACCTTTGTGTTGAGTCACTATTATAAGCCCATCAACTAACTATATTGTGCTATAAAATAATAATGCCTCAGGCTGAATGCCTATAGAAGGCATACAGCTATAACCTTAGAGTCAAATGGTATACTTTGAGTTCTTTTGTCTGTTTTTTAGTTTTCCAATCTTTTCACTTTTTGTCACACAATTAGTATTTCTTATTGCTGTCAATATGTTCGCCTCTAAATGTGCCCCTTTCTGGGGCACTTGGGTGGCTCAGTCAGTTAAGTGTCTGACTTGATTTCAGCTCAGGTCACGATCTCAGGGTCGTGAGAATAAGCCCTGTGTCAGGTTCCCCACTCACAGAATCTGTCTGTCCCTCCCCCGTCTCTCAAATAAACTCTTTAAAACATAAGTAAATAAGTTTTATTTCTCTATTGCTGGCAATCTGTAAATCAAAAATGTAAGCTATGTAAAATCATGTGTAAAGTAAAAGCAAATAAAACTCTGAAAGAGGCCCTGAAGAGCTCCCCTTTCTGTAATCTACACAATCTTCAATGTAAAAACCATAGGTCTTTACCTAATTTCAAGTATGTTTCAGGAATGAAAATAGGTAACTACACACTGCCCACAAAAACGATTTTTGGGAAAAAAAAATGATTTTGAGCCCCAAAGGAAAAATGCACAATTTGGTTCAAAACTAACCTTTCCCTTCTTTTTAAACTAAAACTATAATCAAGATTAATTTTGCCTATTTACAAGATTACTATTAAGAATATTATTTAATAATTCATAAAACCAGTAAGAACATAAAGTGGCAATCAAAAATATTTGACCACTGACAAAACCGTCAAGTACGACACTCTACAGTTCTTATATGCTTACTAAAAATCAGCTACATTCATTTATAATTACATCACAGACTAGTTTCATACCACAAAGTGATAGGATTTACAAAGCCATTATAGAATGCCATTTTATCCAGTTTCCAAAATGCAGTTAGCTATTAATCATGGCATGAAATTGCTATTTTATAGACACTTCAAGGCTCATAATATAAGCAATGTACACCAGAGTATTTTTAAATTAAAAGGAATTTCCAATTTTCACATGACAACTGCAAACAATTTTCAGCAAATAAAATCTAAGGCTAATAGTTGTGGCAAATTTTCACTTCTTTTTTTCTGGCAAATTTTCACTTCTTTTTTTCTTTTTTTAAAGATTCCATTCATCCATTTGACAGAGAAAGCACAAGAAGGGGGAGTGGCAGGCAGAGAGAGAAACAGGCTCTCTGCAGAGCAAGGGTAGGCTGATGTGGGACTCAATCCCAGGACCCCAGGACCGCAGGATCATGACGTGACCTAAACCGAAGGTAGTCACTTAACCAGCTGAGCCACCCAGGTGCCCAGTTGTGGCAAATTTTCATAAGCAACCACAGATTCATAACAATACTAAACTATTAAAAATAATAAAACCAAGGGGGGGTGCCTGGGTGGCTCAGTGGGTTAAAGCCTCTGCCTTCAGCTCAGGTCATGATCCCAGGGTCCTGGGATCAAGCCCCACATCGGGCCCTCTGCTCAGCAGGGAGCCTGCTTCCACCTTTCTGTCTACCTGCCTCTCTACCTGCTTGTGCTCTCTCTTCCTGTCAAATAAATAAATAAAATATTTAAAAAATAATAATAATAATAAAACCAAGGACTTAACATTTAAGTAGATTTCATGCCACATATGTACAAAATTGCATGTATCTTCCAAAAAGATAAAAAACTAGACCTCCTATTTCACTGAGCCAAACTTCAAGGTTACAAAAAGATACCCTGAAGGTCAACTGTCTGTGATTGTCCTATTCTTGGGTGGCTCAGTGGGTTAAGCCGCTGCCTTCGGCTCAGGTCATGATCTCAGGGTCCTGGGATCGAGCCCCGCATCGGGCTCTCTGCTCGGCAGGGAGCCTGCTTCCTCCTCTCTCTCTGCCTGCCTCTCTGCCTGCTTGTGATCTCTCTCTGTCAAATAAATAAATAAAATCTTTAAAAAAAAAAAATAAAATAAAATACACAGGACAGGGCGCCTGGGTGGCTCAGTTGGTTGGGCAACTGCCGTTGGCTCAGGTCATGATCCTGGAGTTCCAGGATCCAGTCCCACATCAGGCTCCCTGCTCAGCAGGGAGTCTGTTTCTCCCTTTGACTGGTCTCTCATGCGCTCTCTCATTCTCTCTCTCAAATAAACAAATATATAATTAAAATTAAAATACACACCATAACTTTATTTAGGTCTATGTCTGAATTTATTTAAAGAGAAGAATATAATAAAATTCTACAAATAAGTTGTTTTGGTCAAGTCCCCCAACTCCTCAAAGCTTAGGGGTCTTCCCTTCTATTTTTAAGATTTTCTGTTATTTCTTCCTGCTCTAAAATTCTAGTTTTAGGGGCGCCTGGGTGGCTCAGTGGGTTAAAGCCTCTGCCTTCGGCTCGGGTCGTGATCTCAGGGTCCTGGGATCGAGTCCCGCATCCGGCTCTCTGCTCGGCGGGGAGCCTGCTTCCTCCTCTCCTCCTCTCTCTCTCTGCTTGCCTCTCTGCCTACTTGTGATCTGTCTGTCAAATAAATAAATAAATAAAAATCTTTTTAAAAATAAATAAAATTCTAGTTTTAGGAGGAAAATATTTTAAAAGACAGACAATATATACTCTTGAAGCTGCAACAGTATGTACCATATGATTCCATTTTGTTTATTCTATATATGTTCACAAAGAGTCTGAAAAGATGAGCTCCAAACTTTCAACAATATTATGTCAAAGGAAAGATTGTGGGCGCCTGGGTGGCTCAGTGGGTTAAGCCGCTGCCTTCGGCTCAGGTCATGATCTCAGGGTCCTGGGATTGAGTCCCGCATCGGGCTCTTTGCTCGGCAGGGAGCCTGCTTCCCTCTCTCCCTCTCCGCCTGCCTCTTTGTCTACTTGTGATCTCTCTCTCTGTCAAATAAATAAAATCTTTAAAAAAAAAAAAAAAAGGAAAGATTGTGGGTGATTTTAAAGGAGTTTGGCTTTGGGGGCACCTGGGTGGCTCAGTGGGTTAAAGCCTCTGCCTTCGGCTCGGGTCATGGTCCCAGGGTCCTGGGATCGAGCCCCACATTGGGCTCTCTGCTCAGCAGGGAGCCTGCTTCTTCCTCTCTCTCTGCCTGCTCTCTGCCTACTCGTGATCTCTGTCAAATAAATTTAAAAAAAAATCTTTAAAGGAGTTTGGCTTTGTTTTTCTGATTCTCTGTACTCTTTTCTACAATGAGTATTTAAATCTTACTGTTTTTCAAATTATGAGACAGAACTTTCATATATAAATAAGGCATTACCTGTACAAAGACTATTTATTAATTTTTTTTATTTTAAAAAAGATTTATTTTTGCACATGTACAAGAGAGAGCACAGGTGCACAAGCAGCGGGGAGGGGCAGAGGCAGAAGCAGACTGCCCGCTGAGCAGGGAGCCTGACATTGGGGGCTTGGGCTCCATCCCAGGATGAAGGCAGACACTTAACTGACTGAACCACCCAGGCACCCTCTCTATTAATTTCAAGAATAAATCTGTTCTGTTGAGTCAACACGGATGGACTTAGAAGGTATTATGCTAAGTGAAAATAAGTCAGACCGAGAAAGACAAATACCATATGATTCCACCCCTTACATGAAATCTTAAAAAAAAAAAGAAGAATAAACAAAAAGCAGAATAAGAACTATAAATACTGAGAACTAATGGTTGCAGAGGGTGGGGGAGCAAAATGGGTGAAGGGGAGGAGGAGATAAAGTCAGTCACTGGAGTAAAAAGAGCATAAGGAATACAGTCAATGATATTTTAATAGTGATGTAATGGGATAGATGATAGCTATACTTGTGGTAAACATGGCATAATGCATAGATTTATCCAATCACCAAGTTCTACACCTCAAACTAATGTAACATTATATGTGTCAACTATACTCAAAAAAATAAGAAGGTCAAAAAAAAAAAAATCTGTTCTGGACACTGGTTCAAGTACATCTCTTCTCTCCATTATACTACAGGCAGCTTAAGATCTGCTGAAGATCCACAACCATGTTCTATACATATCTTCAAGTCACAAAGCCTGAAATCTTATATATATATATATACATATATACATATATACATACATATATATATGACATAAAAATCTCTTGAATTAATTGGTGTTTTAAATAACAGGAAAGCGGTTTATGACACCACTCCTACAAAACTGCAAATCTGCTTTGTTTGGCAAGCACCTCAATGGAGACTACTACTATTCTACATAGAACATTTATCTTCAAAAGCAGAAGAAATTCTTTTTGAGTAGAAAAATATACTTTAAGGATATCAAAAACATTAAAATGCAGCTCAACCTAGCCTAAGTAATGCTAGTAAAGGTCACACATTCAAAGGTGCCTACATTACAGATTGTAGATTTGGATGCTACAACCTTTCAAAGGCTTGATACCAGCTTCACAGTCACTGATAAGTCAATCTTCTGATAAAAACATCCCTATTTTTGAAGCCTAACATCTAAGCAGGCAAAAAAGACTCAAGAGGAAAGAGCACCCTACTTTTATTTTAGTAACATTCTTGCTAAAATATGAAAAAGACCACTGTACTGACCTCTTAAAATCACGGTATGGTAACAGTCATAAATGACCCAGATGTGCTTCAAAAACAACAAAAAAAACAAAAACAAGTACTTTCACTTAAAAAGATACAGTAGCAGGCAGGCCTGTTAATCAACTATATTGCAGCTGAAGTTACTACAATCATTTGAAATAGCTACAAAAACAGGGTTTTGTTCAGGCTCAAATCTTTACCTATCAAAACGCTACTATCTATCCAAAACGGAAAACTACAACTCCAGGAAAAAAATCTTATAGAGACTTAAAATCCCTTTCAAGGTATAAAAACACACTTTGCCACAGTGAAAATAAATTCTAACCCAGCTGTAGCTACACAGAATAAAAAAAATTAGATCCTCCTTTAAGTCGAAACATATGGCTATTAAATAGCTATGATATGAGTTAACATCCCTCGTGTAAAATCTGCAAAATTATAACTGTCTAATTAGACACGGAAAATACAAACTTAACATTTAACCAAAAAAGGGACACCATAACTGACACCATTGATGTTTTGACTTTTCAAAATGCAAAAATCTTGTGCTCGCTTTGGCAGCACATATACCAAAATGCAAAATCTTTAAGCAACTATAGGATTACTTTTTCTGACAAAGATCTGATATAGGTTTTTGCCCAATCCAAAAAAGTCTATTTTCTCTAGGTACTTAGGATGAAAATTAAGTCAATTAGATTAAAATACATAAGTCCATTAGAAAAACAAAAATGTACAGCTTTTAATAGCCATCTACAGCTTACTTCTGATGACTTCGATTGTCAATTAACTTTTCTGGTTCAACTGCAAATGTGGTTATAATCAATACCCACATAAAAGAATAAGTTAACAAAGGATGATACAGTTTAAACCTTCTAAGCTACAAATGGGACCATATGACTGACTAGTCTAGAGTTAAAGCAAATGGCTAACTACCTCACCATCAAAACTCTGCTCTAATGCTACCTCCTCAAAGAAGCCTCCCCAATCCACTTAAAAGTGCAACCCACTCCCTTCCCTCACACTCTCATATTATATCCTTAATCTGCTCTCCCCTAAACCCATAGCTCTTACCTAATATTATACATAGTTTGCTAATTTAATGTCTCAATTAATGTCTGACTCATCATGTTAGAATGGAAACACGAGGAGAGCATCTATCTTTTTTTTATTCATTGGTATATCCCAAACACTTGTAACTGCCTGTACATGGATTTTCAATAAATTTCTATGTTCAATGGTGTCGATGTTTCAAGCTCTTCTAGAATATATTTAAAGAGACGAATGTCTCACAGATTCTTAAATGAAAACTTACATTAAATTGCAGCATAATTTCGAAGTTGCAATGCCTTAAAAGAAAGAAGCAGTGAAAGTACTAAGCTGAAAATGACTAAAGTAAGTTTTTACTCACATTTAATCCTGTATCCAAAGATATTCTAATGTTGTATTATCTAGGTTTAGGAATGGGTAACAGAATGGGTAAACCCATTATTTTTTTAAATAGCAAAGGGATTGTGGGAGAGGAAGAGATATAGGTTAGCCAGTGATAATTCCCAACAGTGCCATGAAATTATATAAAAGTCAACAAAAGTGACTTGGTCACAAGGCTAACAGCTAATAAAAAATACTTTTAGATGAATGAGGAAGATTAACAACAACAAAAGCTTCAGAACAAGTTTCTCAGGACTTTCATTCCTCTACTTAGAGAAGTATGAGCACAATAGTTAAACCATGTATCCTCATTAGTGTTAACAGTTACTGTTTTCAAAGCATCTTCCTTTATATTATTTCATTAAGTCCTCAGTGAAACCAAATTCAAACTCAAGTATAAATAATCAGGTAGCTAACAAAAGTACTTAATAATGTATTCACTTGACAGTAAATGCAACTTTTCCCTTGAAAATCCCCCACAGTGTCTGACAAAGAAACCATTCTATAGAAGAGCCACCTTCCTGGCAATGGAAACTAACACAAGTCTTCTCAAGAGTAATATGGCACAGCTAGCAAGAGCCATAAAAACCTTGAAGCCCTTTGACCCAGTAAAACCACTCCTGGGAACTTTCTCTAAGGCAATAATTAGACTAAAGCCAAAAGCTATTAGTATAAAGATGTTTAGTGTACCACTAACTATAATAATAAAGATGTGGACACCCAAATCCCAACAGTTGAATGGTTAACCAAAAACCTAAAGAAAATTTATATTACAAGGCTAAACAGAAAAATAAATAAATAAATAAATAAACCACAAAATAACATGCACAATCATTAAAACTACATAAAAATGAAAAGGTAAAAACCGAAAACAAGATTTTGATTAACAGACTTTAGTATTAGGGGTATGTTGTTCTAAGAGAAAACGGTAACCTTCTAAAACATATATGATAATTTAAGGCAGAATAAATTTTTGAAAACCATAAAAAAACACTATTTTTAAAAAAGTCAAATATAATGAAATGTTATTTAAAGAAGACATGTGAATTTCTTGACTTTCAAGAATATTTACTATCTCTAAACACGTCAAACCCAATGCTGCACTTTTCTTTCTTTACCCCTGGCCTCAGGGACATATTTTAACTGCTGATACACACAAACATGTGTAAGGAGACCTTAAAAACTGTAACCAGTTTACAAAGAACCTAGCAGCAGTGGATCAAAATCCAAAGAAACTCTACGTGAGATCTATGTAATTAAAGTACACATTATATGAATCCAATAAACAGAACTTCACATATCTATCAAAAAGAACAAGGGCGAGAATTCATGTCTCAAATGAAAGAACTTAAAGCAAAGAATAATTTAAATTAATCTTAAATGTAAAGCCTCAAAGAACAGAAAAGGCTCTTTGGTACTAAAACATTCCAAATATTTTTGATCATTCAAGCCACTCTGCAACAGATTATAAATTTTAAGCCTAAAGAGAGCGGTCGCAACCTAAAAGCCTAAGTTTTAATTTGTAATTATATGAACAAGTAAAATATGTCTGCCAAATCTCTATGATACCTAAGAAGAAAAATACCGTGGGTCCTTTTCTGTAAAAAAAAATAGGTACAAAATTTGTCCATTTTTCACTGTGGATGCCACTGAAAAAGGGAAACTGAAGTTACAGAATCTAAGTTACAGAAACTAAGTGGAAAGAGCTGGGAAAATAAGCACTTTACCTGAACTAGTTAGGGTAAGGTTAACGTTTGAGGGTGGTTCAGAGAAAGGACAACTGTGAAGGGGAGGTAGGGTAGAAGTAAACAAAAACAAAAACACAATGTTGGCCCTTCCCCCCTTGAAAGCAGGATTCCTTAAAAATCAGCCCTGATTCATCTTGAAGGGTAACTTCTCGGGCCATAAATGAAAATTCTTTGGAAATGGATCGCTGAAAACCTGTTTTCAAAAAGAAAACTCAGTGCGTGGGGAAAAAAAAAAAAATCCCCTATCCCACCTTCTCAAGCCCAGGATGTCTATTTCCGGAGGACCCTCGTCACTGACTACCAACCCGCCTAGGTCTAAGGGAGGCAAGGCAGTGCCGAACACGGATGGGCTCGGGGTACAGGGGAAATAGACTTGCGTGCCCTTGGTGAGCTCTGGCGGCACTTCCCAAGTTAAGGACACTGGCCACAATGGAATGGAGTCTATTGACATTTGCTGCCCCGTTTGAACACTAAGCATTTTCTTAGTTCGTGAAATACGAACTGTCAACCCCCTCCACACATACACACCCTCCCCAACAGGCCTTCCCGCACAAACACACCCTCCCAAGTCAGACCCGGTTAGAGAGACAGCACACGGCCCCCAGTCCCTACCACAAGCCTAGGTTTATGGGGAAAGAGGAGACGACGACGCAAGTAAACACCCGCATTTCTGCTTTCAGGAACCCCACCAGGTCTCCTGCTGCAATCCCTCTCCCCTCGAAATTCTATGAATTGGGACCGGGGTTGGGGAAAATGCGCAGCGTGCCCGCTCCTTGCCACCACCATCCCCCTCTGTCCCCGATCTGGCCTGGACTTCTGACGCACGCCTGGGTCCGGCCCTCGCCCACCACTATTCAAAAGCGCCTTCTCGGCCTCGGAACAGCATTGCGGATCGGCCACCACCCGCGGCGGAGAGGCCTTGCGGGGGAAGGAGGGAGGCCGGGAGGGGGCCGGGCACTCCCCACCCCTTCCTCAAGTGGGGGAGGGCGGAACGCTGCAGAAGACTGCACAGAGCCCCACGATTCCTGGAGTTCTGGAGCCCCCGCCGCTACCTCAGATTTAAATGGGGAGGGGAGCGGAGACCACTACCCACCCACCTCAATCCGGTTCTTCGAGCTTTCCCAGGGCAGGGGAGTGGGGTGGTTACGCACACCAGACAAACCCTAACGATTCCAGATGAGCCCCGTGGCTGCCCCTTTAACGGACAGGGGGGGACGCTGCCCTAACTTTCCCCCTCCCTTGTTATTCCCCAAAGGGGGAGTTGGCAAGTTTCGGGAGACTGAACCAAAACCTAAAGACCATTCCACGTTAATATTTAAACGCGGGGGGGGGGGGGGGGGGGGGGGGGGCGCTGCCCAAGCATCCCCTCCACGTTGGGGCTAAAGGAGGAACAGGGGCTGACAATTAGTGAGACCTGTAAATCCCTCCCGAACACTTAAATGGAGAGGGGGAGGCTGCCCAGTCCTTCCATCTTGACCGTTTGGGGGAGGGGGTGGGGATGTTGCAGGAGGCTGGACACGACCTGACATTCCCGGAGGGACCCCGCAGCGCCCCCCATCCAAACCCCGGGGCTCCAGGGGGGAGCGGGAGCCCCACCCCCACTGCGGGCCCCCAGCCCACCCCACCAAGCCTGGCCGGTCACAGGGCGGGGACGACGGTGTGGGCCGCGGGGGAGGGGACAGGAGGCCTGAGCTCGTCCAGGCCCGGAATGGAAGAGGCTGGGGCGCGACACCCACCTGCCCAGGCCGGGCCGCCCGCCGCCTGCGCTCGCCGCCGCCGAGGAGGAAGCCACCGCCGAGGACGACGAGACTGAGGACGGCGACGGCGCGGCGGCGGGCGACGTGAGAAGGCCGCCGCTGCCGCCGGGCTTACGGGCATTGGCGGCCGCGGGCGGCGGCGGCTGCTGCGGCTGCTGCTGCTGCTGCGGCTGCTGCTGCTGCTGCTGTTGTTGTTGTTGCTGGGGCTTCAGCGACATGGTGAGGGGCCCATACACCGGCCCGCACGCCGGGCGGGGACAGCCGGGAGCCGGGCGCGCCGAGGAGACGCTGGAGCGCGGTGGGGACGCACGGGCGCCGAGCGGGGAGGCGCGGGATGGCGCGGCCGGGGGGGCGCCCGGGCCGGCTAGGGGGAGAAGGAGGACGACGAAGGGGCGGGGAGGCCCGCCGAAACCGAAGAGCCGCCGGGAGCCGGGCAGGGACGCGCCGCCGCCGTTGCCGTTGCTACCAAAACAGTCTGAGGCGGAGGGAGGCGAGCGCTGCCCGGAGGGAGGGGGGCCGGGGCCGGGCGGGGGAGGGGCGGCGGAGGGATACGGGCCCGGAGCCGCGCCGCCGCCGCCGCCCCGCCCGCCCCGCCGCGCCGGCCGCGGGAGCGAGCGCCGCCCGGGCCACCTGGCCGCGGCGAAGCGGCGTGGTTCGATGGCCGCCGCGGGGCCCCGAGGAGCTGCGGCCGCCGAGCGCATCGGGGGTCGGGCACACAGAGGCGCCGCGTGGCGAAGCTGGGTGGGCGCGGTGGTGCGGAACGGGGACTCTTTACCGGAAGTCGGAAGGGTCGGACGGAAGCAGAACGTGAGACGACCCGGGGGCCGGGAGGGACACGTGAGGAGCGGGCGCCGCGCTGGGCTGCGTTCGCGGGGGTCGGGTGAGGGCCCGGCCGGCGGCCCTGCCCGGATCCGCCCTCCTCGAGGCGGGTCTGCCCTTCGGGAGGGCGTGTCTGTCTTCGCCCTCAGGGCCGGCCTAGTCTGGAGGACGGGAGGGAAGCGTTTCTTCCCCGCCCTCCAGTAATCCTTCGGCGACCTCAGAGTGCTGGGAGAGTCCGTGTTTACCCCCACCTGATGCAACCTCGAACGTGGACTGCGAGTCCCTTCAGGGCGGAGACTCTGTCTTGCTACGTAAGAAGCATCTAGAACACAGGCATCCCATAGTTGTCTTTGTATCCCCACCACCTGGCACACAGTAGGTTCTCATCGCGTCACTGGATGTCTAAAAGGCAGACCCTTTTTTCCCTTGCCAAGACTAACAACGAGGTTGGAGTCGAGCAACCTCTCCGGGCCACCTACATCTGGTTACCTTTTCCCCACTTTTTTCCACCCCAGCAGCACACAGGAGCCAGAAAACTCTTTTGGGTATTTGACCTTCATTTGAACCCATTTTCCCTCACTTGAACTTCTTTTTTCCTCATTCATGAGACTCAAAAGGAAATGTACGTGATTGGTAGAGCTATGGATAATGGGGTCTCCCTTGGTGGAGACAGAACAGACCTCACAAGAATGTGTGAACTTTAGACCTTGGCCCCTTTAGAAGTTTTACTTTAACTTAGATTGCTAGCCGGCACAGTAGTCCGTTTTTTAAATGCGTGGCAATTAAACTGGAAGCTAATAGATTTTTTTTTTTTTTTTGAGTGAAGAATCGAGGTTTTTGTTTTTTGGTTTTTGATTTTGTTTTTTAAGTAAAATTAGTTAAGGAGTCTGACCAGAATTGTCAGATAAAGACATTAAAACAAAACAAAACAAAACAAAAAACACCTTGGAGAATGATTAAACCACAAGTCTCCAGGAGCCAAATTGAAATTAATCTCCTAGATAGTCCAGGCAAAAATTAACATTAATTCTGCAAATACTTGAAAAATAGGAAGTCAGCTTTATCTCCCAACTGAGGTAAAAAGGTTGAGAATAAAAAAGAAAAGTATTATTTTAAACCAACAGTTGCAAAATCCTTTAAAAATTAACCCAAAGGAAACAGATTAAAAAACCAGAAAAGAGGGGTGCCTGGGTGGTTCAGTCGATTAAGCCTCTGCGTTCAGCTCAGGTCCTGATCTTAGGGTGGTGGGATTGAGCCCCACAAGAGGCTTCCTGCTCAGCCAGGAGTGAGAATGCTTTCCCTCTACCCTGCTCCTCTGCCCTCTCACTCTCTCCCTCTCAAATAAATAAAATCTTTTTTAAAAAAAATTTTTAAAGGACCATAATAAAAATACATCAACTTTCTCTGGTTTAATGATTTGATCGTTAACCATATCTGGAAACATGATCCCAGGATTCAATCTTAGGACCAAACTGCAGGTAGGTGGGAGGTAAAAGAGACGTTGAGTAAGAAAACCTGAAGCTGACAGCTGAACTTAATTTCATTTAGGATGAGAAAGTTTTTACCCACTATCATTTTAAATATATTTAATAATTAGGGGCACCTGGGTGGCTCGGTCATTAAGCATCCGCCTTCAGCTTGGGTCATGATCCCAGGGTTCTGGGATGGAGCCCCACATCAGGCTCCCTGCTCAGCAGGAAGCCTGCTTCTCCCTCTCCCACTCTTCCTGCTTGTATTCCCTCTCTCACAGTCTCCCTCTCTGTCAAATAAATAAATAAAAATCTTTAAAAACATATATATATTTAATAATTTATTGAAGTATAATTTACATATTATAAAATTTGCCAATTCTGTATACAATTAATGATTCTCAGTAAATACATAATTATGTAACGATCGCCATTAATTTCAGGACATTTCAATCACCCCAAAAAGATCCTTATACCCATTAGTAGTTACTCCTGGTTCCCATTCTCAGCCCCAGCAAACACTAATATATTTTCCATGGATTTATCAATTGTAGACATTTCATATAAATGGAATCTAACAATAGGCAATGATTGCCTTTTTTCATTTAGCATATGTTAATGTTTTGGAGGTTTATCCATGTCCTAGCATGTATCATTACTTATTATCATGGAGTAGTAGTACTTATTATCATGGAGTAGTATACCATTGTATGGATGTATCACATTTTGTGTATCTACTCACCAGTTGGTGGGCTTTTAGATTGTTTCAAGTTCGAGGCTATTATGGATAATGCTGCTATGAACATTTTTGTACATGTATGTCTTCATATGGATATATTTCTCTTGAGCCGAGGCCTAGTAATGGAATGTTGGGCTGGTACGGTAAATTTATATTTAACTTTTTAAAAGATACTATCAGGGCACCTGTGTGGCTCAGATGGTTAAGCGTCTGCCCTTGGCTCAGGTCATGATCGCCAGGTCCTGGGACAGAGCCCCATGACGTGCTTCCAGCTCAGGGGGAAGCCTGCTTCTCCCACTCCCTCTGCCTCTCCTGCTGCTTGTGCCCTCTCGCTCTCTCTCTCTCACGTGAATAAATAATTTTTTTTTAAAGAAAATACTTTTTTCTAAAGTGACTGCCATTTTACATCTACACCTGGAATGTTTGAGGGTTTCTCATTAAAATTTCTGCGTTTATATTAAAATGGAAACCAAAAGAACCTCTACAGAATGGAGTCCATTCTGTACACACACCCTTTTTTTTTCTTTGTCCAAGGAAGATCGCCACCCAAAACCAAGAAATATGTTTTATTGCAAACCCTTCACCTCCATTCCAGACATCTGAAAATGTAGCTATGTAACAGCAACTGTGACATCAGCATGTTCTAGCTTTCAATGTAAACGTCAGGATGATCTACCTTAAGACAAAATGGTGTGTGGGGCGCCTGGGTGGCTCAGTCGGTTAAGCGCCCAGCTCTTGATTTCAGCTCAGGTCATGATCTCAGGGTCCTGGGATTGAGCCCTGCATCAGATTCTGTGCTCAGTGGGGAGTTGCTCGAGATTCTCTATCTCCCTCTGCCCCTCTCCCCAACTCAAACACACATGTTTTCGAGCTCTCTTTTTCTTTAAAATAAATAAATCTGGGGCAACTGGGTGGCTCAGTCGTTAAGCATCTGCCTTGGGCTTAGGTCATGATCCCAGGGTCCTGGGATCCAGCCCCGCGTCGGGCTCCCTGCTCTGCGGGGAAGCCTGCTTCTCCCTCTCCCACTCCCCCTGCTTGTGTTCCCTTTCTCAGTGTCTCTCTCTGTCAAATAAATAAATAAAATCTTTAAAAAAAATGGTGTGGTAGGCAGCCAGTAAGACCACCCACCCATGTCGGGGGGCACCTGGTGCCTCTGCCTTTAGCTCAGGTCATGATCTTGGTGTCCTGAGATCAAGCCCTGCTTCGTGCTCATTGCTCAGCAGAAAGTCTGCTTCTCCCTCTCCCTCTGCCTTCCCCCTCCCCTACTCTGGCTTGCAGTCCGTCACTCTCTCTCTCAGATAAATAAATAAAATCTTTAAAAAAAAACAAAAAAAACACCCCCCATGTGATCCTGCTCTCCTGGTGGCCAGACCCAGTGAAATTTCTACCAACTGAATATGAGCTGGACCTTAGTGGCTTCCTTCCAACAAAAAATTTGAAAAAATTATAGGTTTCCACTTCCAATATTGAGTTATAAAAAGACTGTGGCTTTTATTTTGGAATGTCTTCTCTCACTTGTTTGAAAGAAGCTAGCACCATGTGGCGAGCTACCCTATGGAGAGATTTCCATGGCAAGGAATTGCTGTCCACAAGCACTGCAGTAGGACCTGATGGCTGTCAACAGCCATGTGGGTGAGCTTGGAAATGACTCATCCCCTAGCCAAGGCTTGAAGTGGCTGCAGTCCTGATCAAAGCACATTAATAGGCTTTGTTAGAGACCCTGAGCTAAAGACCCTCGACTTACCCACACCAGATTCCCAGCCTTTTTGTTGTTTCAACCAATAAGTTCTGGGATAATGTATCATGCAGCAAAAGACAACCAATACAGATGAAGCAAAAAGTGCATTTCCTATGATTTCCACGTGCGTTCAGAATTCTTTAAAGGGGCGCCTGGCTGGCTTGGTTGGTGAAGCATGTGACTCTTAATCTTAGGGTTGTGAGTTCGAGCCCCACATTGGGTGTAGAGATTACTAAGGGCGCCTGGGTGGCTCAGTTGGTTGGGCAACTGTCTTCAGCTCAGGTTATGATCCTAGAGTCCCAGGATCAAGTCCTGCATCTGGCTCCCAGCTCCATGGGGAGTCTGCTTCTCCCTCTGACCTTCTCCCCTCTCATGCTCTCTCCCACTGTCTCTCTCTCAAATAAATAAAATCTTTAAAAAAAATAAAAGTAATTTAAAAAAAGATTAAATCTTTAAGGGGTGCCTGGGTGGCTCAGTGAGTTAAGCGTCTGCCTTCTGCTCAGGTCATGATCCCCGGGGAATCCTGTGGCCAGCTCCCTGCTCAGTGGGGAGTCTGCTTCTCCCACTTCTCTGCCCCTCCCCCCACTTGTGGTCTCTCATTCTCTCACTCAAATAAATCTTTTTTTAAAAAAAGATAAAATCTTTAAAATTTAAAAAAAAATTTTTAAGATTGTATCTATTTATTTGACACACACAGAGAGAGAGAGTGAGAGAGGGAACAGAAGCAGGCGGAGTGGGAGAGGGAGAAGCAGGCTCCCCGCTGAGCAGGACCCTGAGATCAGGACCTGAGCTGAAGGCAGAAGCTTAACAACTGAGCCACCCAGCCCCTGCCCCGCAAAAAGAGAATTCTTTAAAGACAAATGCTGAAATCAGAAATGTTATATCCAATAGAATTTAAATTTCTGAGTGCTTCCTAAATGATCTTCCGGCAGCCGCATAAACCAAATCCACAAGTGTCGCTGGTGAGTCGTCATCAACGGCGATGAAGAACATTGTTCGGAAAGAGTTCTGACATTGAGAAATGTTGCTAAAATTTAAATTTCAAAAGTGGTTGTGGACATTTCAAACACGATTTCAGAAATGAAGAATGTGTCAAATGAGGAAGCAGAAAGACTTTCAAACGTGGGAACCTAGTCCTGTGAATTCCGCACTTGCTTTCTGATTTTCAATGACCCTTCAGCGAGCCGTATGGCCCTTTAATTTTTATCACTTCAATGATTAATCAAGTCTGAGGATATGGGGCTGAAAAACGGAGGCAGCCCCACAAAGCCGAAATGCGAAGGGTGATTTGCTACCTCTCAGTACAGCAGCACACATCAGGTGATCCAGTATTTTCAGCCATTCATTTTCCTCCAATCATTTCTTTTCAACTCTCTTCATTTGAGCATGTTTAATGTATGATGATACATTATTCACTCAATACTCTTGATTTCACTTTCAAAAGCATGAAAATTAATTCAAATCAAAAGTAACATGCGCCCCCCCATCCATCCTCTTCAAGTTTTCGCATAGATCAATCCTCATTTAAAAAAAAAAAAAAAGAGCAGATGTAATTTCAAAAATAGGACCATGGCTAATTAAACCAGTGTTTTTTTCTAACCATGGTTACTCAGAATTCTTAGAGGCTAATCTATTTGTAGACACTCCAGGAATCCCAAAAGACTAGAAGCAATAAAAAAAGAAAACCTGTATGGTGCGGAGGCCTTCCAGGAGGGCATAATTTATACACCTTGTGTGCAAAGTAACAACTTTCCCATAGGTCTGAAAAAAAAAAAACTTCGGGGGGGGGGTGTGTGTGTGTGGCAAAGTAGTAGGGGAACAACAGCCACATTCTCTGAAAAGCATTTAAATGGGCCTTTCCTCCACACAAGCACCCTTCTGGTTGTTAAGTTGCTCATTTTGTTTTACCTTGTGGGACAGAATAATGATGCGGCGACATTATTCACGAAGCAAAAGCTGGATGCCAGCTGAAATGGACACAGAAGAAAGAATTCTTTATTTTTCATTGGAAATGCTTTTGCTGTGCAGAGCCAGAAATTTAAAGAAACGCAGCCTTTTGTTTTTCCTCATTCTCTCTTTCTGTTTTCACTCGCCCCCTATTTTCGGTGGATTTGGGGGGCAGCCTGTTGTTCCAGGGGCCTTGGATTTATGGAAAACCCGAGATCTGAAGCATGCGCCATGTGAAGAATACAGGAGAGAATCTGAAATTGATGTGCTCCGCACTGGAGATGGCTCAAGTGGCCATTAGCATGGGATGGTGTTAAGTTTGCTACAAGAGATGGGGAACCCCACAGTGGAACCCCCAGAGGGATCAGACTATAATTAATACTGGCGTCGCTGTCCTAGCATCTTAGAAGGACCTGGCTGCTTGTTTCATAGTGAAATCAGATAGGGGCTTAACAATACTCATTGTCTCGCTGAAGACCCTATTTTTTTTTTTTTTTACTATTTTTTTTTTTTTTTTAATAAACATATATTTTTATCCCCAGGGGTACAGGTCTGTGAATCGCCAGGTTTACACACTTCACAGCACTCACCATAGCACATACCCTCCCCAATGTGAAGACCCTATTTTATCAAAACTATCCATTTTCCATAAGGTAGGCCAGGACAATAGAATGAGAATGAGAATTGCAAGCCCTTACTACTTTATGTTCTATGGACCAGCTCTGTTCTAAGTGCTTTCTACATAATAACTCACTCATTTAATCTTCACAATACCCACTGATTCTCAATGGAAGGGGAGAATTTTGCGCTGCCCCCTCCCCCGGCAGGGAACATTTGGAAATGTCTAGAGGTATTGTTGGTTGTCACAAATGAAGAGGAAATGCTACTGGCATCTTGTGAGTGAGGTCAGGGAGGCTGCTGAACACCCACCGCGCACAGGACTGCCCCCCCCCGCACCACCACAAAGAATTACCCAGCCCCAAATATCAGTAGTGTCAAGGTTGGCTGGGAAAACCTGCATAACACTATGAAGTAGATAGGATTATTATTCCCATGTGATAGGTAGGGAGACTGAGGCACAACAAGGTTAAGTCGCTTTGCCTAAGGTCACGCTCATTAAGTGTTACAGCTAGCAAGTCACGATCTCGGGGTCCTGGGATGGAGTACCGCACTGGGTCCCCTGCTCAGCGATGAGCCTGCTTCTCCCTCTGCCTCTGCCGTTCCCCCTGCCTGTGCTTGCTCTCTTGTCTCTCTCTCCCTCTCTCTCTCTGACAAACAAATAAATAAAATCTTAAAAAAAAAAAAAGGAAATTTATTTTACCATGTGCATATATTACCTTTTATTAAAAAAACAATAGGCTGTTAGGGCATCAGTAAGAGTAACTACTGTTTATTTAATGCTTCATGATTTACAGAGCACTTTTATTTGTAGGATTTCCTTTGGTGTTCACACCATAGCAGAGACAGTGACCCTGGATTAGAGAGGTGGCCTGAGCCACCCAAGGTCACTTGCCACTGACTCCCTCACCTACCTCCCTTCTCTGTTTCCCAAAGATCAATCACTGTCCCCACCACTGATTTTTGTTATTCCGCCACAAACTGTCATTCACAAACTCTAGGAGAAAATCCTGAATCCCATAAAAAGAGAAAAGGCCAGTTTCAGGAGCTCCTCTCTCTCTCTCATGCGCACACGCGTGCACCCACACACACTCTTCCCTTCCTGCCACTTTTGCATTGTTTAGTGCTGAAATGTTAGATCAGCCAAACAGAGGAGCCAGGGAAACAGGTAGACCCGCTCACCTCCACCACCCACAGTCAGTCCACAGCAGGCACTTAATAAACCTGAGCTCACCCGATCTGACAGTGACTCGCTCTCGGTTTATACACGTTTGCTTGTTTGGGCCTGGAATAGCATATGCTTCCTATTTAAACCTGCTAATGACTACCGGCCCCAGGCCAGAATGGTGGGGCCCACATCCAAGGCCACCCCCTAATGACCCAAGCATTTCCAGGCAGGGAGAGGACGGCTGGACAACTAGCCCGCTTTACCCACGCGTTTCCATCGCATGTGATTTGGGCGGAGTTCACATTCCCTCATGGATAAAGCTTACTTCTCTTCCAGTTAATAGCTTGTGATACGGGCATTCGGGAAAGGGCCAGCCTGGTTCATCAGAGACGCTGAAGCCAGAAAACCACAAGGGGCCTCCTGGGGAACTACTCTTAGTCACCAGACTACAGCGGGGCTTGCAGAGGTGACTGCTGGGGTGCTGGGAGTGCTGGATTCACCCTCCTGTGATCAGGACCCCGCTCTCTTCCAGCACACACATGGCTCACTTCTGTCCTCAACGTGTCAATACCGGATAAGTGTTCATCCGTCACATAAGCAATGGATAGGCTTCTGAAAATGACTCAGGAATCCTGTTACTGCAATTTCTTTCCTTTTTTTTTTTTTTTTAAAGAATTTACTTATTTGAGAAAGAGTGTGTGTGCACATGTGTCTGTGAGTTGGGCCAATGAGGAGGGAGAGAAACCCAAGCAGACTCCCCACCGAGCGTGGAGCCCAGTCCAGGGCACCATCCCATGACCTTGACGCCATGACCCAAGCCAAAACCAAGAGCCGACCACCTAAGCAACTGAGCCACCCAGGGTCCCCTGTTACTGGATTTCTAATAATCTCAACACATTTTTTTAAAAGTTGTTGTTCAGTGTTTTTTAAGAACATCCTAAATATTTGTGTATTGGTTAGCATTTGCCCTGCCACAAACTGTCCCCCAACATGGTGGCTGAAAACAACAAACTTTTTTTTTTCCTTAAAATTCTTAGGTTGGCTGAACGATTCTTCTCTTCTGGGCTGGCGTGATTGGAGGTGGATGGTCTAGAATGGCCTCACTGACATGTCTGGCCGTTGGCTCTGGATCAGCTGGAGATGGGAAGCACGACTTGGCCACATAACTCGAATCATCCTGCAGCTGGCCTGGGCTTATTCACGTGGCAGTGGTCACAATGGGCCCCAGAGCAGCATGTACTGGGCAAGCCTCAACCCATAGCACTTTTCATGTCTCTTCTTGTGTCACATTTTCTAATGTCACATTTGTCAAAGCCAAGCCTAGATCTGAGGGGTGGGGACAGAGACTCCATCTCTCGAGGCAACAAGCCGCAAAATTACTTTGCAAAGGATAAGCATGCAGGGAGGAAAGATGTTGCGGTCCTTTTTTTGGAATCTATCACAATCAGGGATGGGGTAATTAGAAAAATCTATTTAAACCTTTTTTTTTTTTTTTTTTTTCTTTAACAAGAGGACTGCCCGGTATTGGGAAGAAAGCTGAGAAGCCTACCTTTAACCCTTTGATGACTTTTAAACCTCCAGATTCTTGGTCATCTCACTCAGGATTGCTAGAAGCATCCCGATGAAAACAGCACCGCATGAGTTTTCTGCAAAGCTGGTTGTGATGGTTAATGTTATTTATGAATTTGACTGGGCCATGGGATACCCAGATATATCTGGTGAAACATTATTTCTGGGTGTGTCTGTGAGGGAGTTTCCAGAAAAGATTACCACTTGAGTTGGTAGATTGAGTAAAGCAGATTGCCCTCTCCAGTGTGTGTGGGTACCATCCAATTCATTGAGGACCTTACTAGAACAAAAATGCAGAAGAAGGAAGAGTCCTCTCCCTGACCACTTGAGTTGGGTCACTGGCCTTCTGCCCTCAGACTGGGATCTAATATCATCAATGCTCCTTGTTCTCAGGCATTCGGACTTGGAATTAGACTACCCCATCAGCTTTCCTGGGTCTCCGGCTTATAGATGTCAGATTGTGGGACTTCTAAGCCTCTATAAATGAGCCTGGGTGGCTCAGCGGGTTAAAGCCTCTGCCTTTGGCTCAGGTCATGATCCCAGGGTCCTGGGATCGAGCCCCACATCGGGCTCTCTGCTCGGCAGGGAGCCTGCTTCCTCCTCTCTCTCTGCCTGCCTCTCTGCCTACTTGTGATCTCTGTCTGTCAAATAAATAAATAAATAATCTTAAAAAAAAAAAGACTTTTATTTTTATGGAATCTCTACACGCAGTGTGGGACTCGAACCCACAGCCTGGAGATCAAGAGTCGTATGCTTCACAGACTAAGCCAGCCAGGCGCCAGGAAGGGAACTTTCAGAGGTTATATTGCAGGAAAATGAAAGAACAGGCCACATGCTGAATGGCCCAACCCCTGCTTGTAGAGAGAAGATGGTTAGACTTGGGGTTGGAACTTTCAGCTTTCACCCAGATTTTTGGTATGGTCTGTAAGACTATGATTTTCAAATTTTCCTCCTCATAGGCCTGGTTAAACCCTTTGATCTCATTTTTATTGGGCAATATTATTATACCACTTTACAAATACCCATTTATTCCAGCCTGACCTTAACAGACTTTCCTTTCCCCCAGGCCTTAAAGGGCATTAAAAGTCAGCAGAATACTCAACATGCTAGATGTAAAAAAGGGGAAAGGCAGACAGGAGTTTCTTAAAAATGTCCAAACACATGAAGGCCAAGAAAGCAGGAAGGAGAGGGAGAGTGAAAGCAAATGAAGGAAAAGAATCTGTTAATTTAGCACTTTTCCTAAGATGTCCAACTTGCGCTATTCTTTTAACAGCTTTGTTGAGATCTAATTCCCATCCTCTGTAAGTCACCCATTCAAACGCGTGCAGTTCAGTGGTTTTTAGTATATTTGCAGAGTTGTGCAACCGTCACCACAGTATAATTTTAGAACATTCCATCATCCCGAAAGGAAATCCCATAACCATTGGCAATCAATGCCTGTTCCCCCTTCCTCAGCCCCTGGCAACCACTAATCTACTTTCTGCCCCTTGGGCTATTTCTTTTTCTTGTGGCAAAATATACATAACAGAAAATTTACCATTGTAACCATTTTTAAGTTTGCAACTTAGTGACATCAAATACATTCCCATGGTTGGGCAGGCAACACCACCATTCATCTTCCGAAATGAAACTCAGTCTCCATTAAACATGAATTACCCATTTCCTCCCTACCCAGCCCTCAGTGAACACCCTTCTACTTTCTGTCTCTAGGAACTTGACTATTTGAAGTACCTTATAGAAGTAGAATCAGATGGGGCTTCTGGGTGGCTCAGATGGTTGAGTGTCTGCCTTTGGCTCAGGTCATGATCTTCAGGTTGTGGGATCGAGCCCCACATCCGGCTCCCAGCTCAGTGGGGAGTCTGCTTCTCCCTCTCCCCCTGCTTGTGCTCTCTCTCTCTCTCTCTCTCAAATGAACAAATAAAATTAAAGGAAAAAAAGAAGTGGAATCATACAATATTTGACCTTTTGTGTCTGGCTACCTTCACTCACCATAATGTCTTCAAGATTCGTCCCCGGAAAAAAAAAAAAAAAAAAAAAAAGATTCATCCCCATTGTAGCATATTGCAGAATTTCCTTCCCTTTTCAGGCTCAGTAAGTTTCCACTGAATGAACGGACTACATTTACACATAGGCTCTTTCATGCCAAGTTTTGGAAGTTGTTTTTTGTGGACTGACCTCTAGTAATCGAGTAATGGACCCATTCCCACTCATCACCATCCCCTTCCAAATGGAAAAATAAGAGTAGTCTGAGCTTACCCTTCTATATTGGCCAAGAGGGAAAGCAAGGCAAGAGGCTGTGTTGAAGGGAGTCATGATGGGTATGTGGGGCCTGTGCCCATGTGTCTCCCACAGGCCCTTCCCCTTCTGGCCTTGTTCACCTCCCGCCTAAAGAGGTGGTGGGTGTCCTGGCATTTGGAGCCCTGAGTGTTTTGCGCTACTTTCTGCAGATAGACCGAAGGGGCAGAGATGAGAGGCTCACCTACAATGACAAAAACGAGGCTGGGCTGGTGACAACTTGGTCTCTTGGGAAAGCCTAGGTAGCGGGGAACTGAGGAGGTAGATTCCTAAATTCTCAACCCCTAGGCAAAGCCCAGTGTTCGAGGGGTGCCTGGGGGGCTCAGTCGTTAAATGCCTGCCTTCGGCTCAGGTCATGATCTCAGGGTCCTGAGATTGAGCCCCACATCGGGCTCTCTGCTCAGCGGGGAGCCTGCTTCCCCCTCTCTCTCTGCCTGCCTCTCTGCCTACTTGTGATCTCTGTCAAATAAATAAATAAAATCTTAAAAAAAAATAGTCGTGATGGATGCAGAACACGGTAATTAATGCCAATGATCTGTATACTTAAGGATGGTTAAAATGGGGGCACCTGGGTGGCTCAGTCGGTTAAGTGTCTGTCTTCAGCTCAGGTCATGATCCCAGGATCTTGGGTTGGAGTCCCATGTGGGGCTCCCTGCTCAGCGGGGAGTCTGCTTCTCCCTTTCCCTCTGCTGCTCCCCCAGCTTGTTTTCCCTCTCAAAAAAAAAAAAAAGAAAGAAAAAGAAAAAGAAAAAAAAAAAGAATGGCTAAAATGGGGGCACTTGGGTGGCTCGGTCAGTTAGGCACCCGACTCTTGATTTTGGTTCAGGTCATGATCTCAAGGTCGTGGGATCGAGCCCCTCATCGAGCTCCCCACTCAGCAGGGAATCTGCTTGAGATTCTCTCTCCCTCTGCCCCTTCCTTCTGCTCACAAGCTCCCTCTCCCCCAAATAAATAAATCTTTTTAAAAAATTATTAAAATGGTAAATTTTACGTATATTTTACCATAATAAAAAAAGTAGTACTAAATAACAAACTACTGCCAGATGGCTTTGGAGCTAAGAGAACACGGGTGATATTCTTAGGTTATTAGATAAACCCTAAGGAGTTCAAATTCAAAGTTCAGTAGCAGGCTCACCCATAGAAACATTATTTGTGCTTGTAGAAGGGTCCACTGTTCGATCTAAATCCTACTGTCTCTCTCCTACTGAGGGACAGCCCCAGTGCTCAGCTCTCTTCTGGCTCATTCTCTCCAGCAAACCAACATGCTGTAATAGCTCTCATTTTTTAAAAACTCTTAATTATTTTTTTTAAGATTTTTTTATTCATTCATTTGACAGATAGAGATCACAAATAGGTAGAGAGACAGGCAGAGAGAGAGGAGGAAGCAGGCTCCCCGCCGAGCAGAGAGCCCGATGCGGGGCTCGATCCCAGGACCCTGGGATCATGACCTGAGCCGAAGGAAGAGGCTTTAACCCACTGAGCCACCCAGGCGCCCCTCTTAATTATTTTTTAATTTATTTTTATTATTATTATTATTATTTTTTTTTTTTTTTTACTTGACAGAGAGATAGGGAGAGCAGCAGGCAGAGGGAGAGGGAGAAGCAGGCTCCCCACTGAGCAGGGAGTCCAACCGGGGCTCGATCCTGGAACCCTGGGATCATGACCTGAGCTGAAGGCAGACGCTTAACTGACTGAGCCACCCAAGTCATCCCTTTTTATTTTTTTTAAGTAAACTCTACACCCAATATGGAGCTTGAACTGACCACCTGGAGATCAGGAGTCACATGCTATATATAGTAACTGAGCCAGTCAGGGGCCCCTAAATATTTCTTTTTTTTTTTTTCTTATAAAATTTAACTTTAAATGTTTTAAAAATGTATTATTATGTTTTTAAGTAAGCACTACAATTACCTCTCATCTGTACAAAAGTAACCCTCCACTGGTGCTCACCTCCCTTGGGCCACCTCTGCCTTCCTGCCCTGCCCACCACTGAGCAGAGCTGCCTGCCCGCACCTCCGTTTCCTCCACTCGCCTTCTCTCCTGAGCCCCACCCCTTCAAAGAAACACTTTCCTCAATGTCTGCGGTGGCGGCCCCATTGCAGAAGCCCGCCTTCCTGGCCTTAGCAGCAGACTTCCTCACTTCCTCCTTCCAAAGACATTCCTGCCACCTGGCTCTCTGCCCTGAACTCTCTCATGAGCCCTGCTTACCTTCCCCACCTTGCTTTTCTCCCCTGTGGGGACTCACACCCTCCTGATCTCAGCAGCATTCTCTCCCCCAGGCCTGCCCTGCACTTGCTTGTCCTATGTCTGTCTGCTTACAATCTTACCCCGCTGGGTATGTTTCTCAAACAACATCTTAAAAAAAAAAAAAAAAAAAAGACACACACACACACACACACACACACACACAGGTCATAGTCTGTGGCTCCCGTGCTAAAAAATACTCCCATAGTTCTCACATCTTAATAATAAGTGCCACATGGTTACTTGACTTAAAAGGTCTTAAACATCTGGACCTTCACTACCTCCTCGGTCTTCTCCTTCCACTCTTGTGCTTTATTCCAGCCTCCACACACTGGCCTCCTTGACAGTCTTCCAACAGGTCAAGCACACCCCCCGCCTCAGGGCCTTTGCACTTGCGGCTCCCTCTGCTTGGGATGCCCTTCCCCCAGGCATACAGGTGGCTCAGTCCTTTACCTTATTTGGATCTTTGGGCTCATTTTTTATCCTTCTCAGTGGAGAAGGCTTCCCTGAGCACCCTGTTGTGTATAACAGCACCCTACCTCCTCACACTTACCCCCATAATCTGCTTTATCTTTCCTCATACCACTTATCACTACTAGATATATATTTGGTGGTTTCTTTATTACCTGTTTCCTTCCACTAGAAGTAAGCCCAACAAAGGCAGGAACTTTATTGTTTGCAGTTGTAAAGCCTAGAACACTGCCTGACCCTTAATAGATGCTTGGTTTTTTGTTTGTTTGGTTTTTGTTTTTAAGTAGGCCCCATGCCCAACATGGAGCCCAGTGTGGGGCTTGAACACATGACCCTGAGATCAAGGCCTGAACTGAGATCATGAGTCAGTCACTTAACCGACTGACCCAACCAGGCACCCTGCTTGATATTTTAAATGAATTAACAGATATTTAACAGATTTTATTTTATTTTTTAAAATATTTTATTTATTTATTTGAGAAAGAGAGAGAGCCTGAGCGGGAAGGGGGTGGTGGCGGGGAGAGAGAGAAGCAGGCTCCCCCACAGAAAAGGGAGCCCAATTTGGGACTTGATCCCAGGACTCTGGATCATGACCTGAGCAGAAGGCAGATGCCCAAACGACTGCACCACCCAGGTACCCCTAATTAACAGATTTTATTTATTTTTTAATTTTTTAAAAATATTTTTATTTATTTGACAGACAGAGATATTAACAGATTTTAAATGGAGTTACATGTGTGGTGTGTGTATGTATTGTTTTGTTTTAAGATTTTGCTTATTTATGTATTTGAGAGAGAGAGCACATGTGCATGTACGAGTTGGAGCCGGGTTGGCAGACGGGAGTGGCAGAGGGAGAGGAAGAGAGAATCTGGAGCAAACTCCACGCTGGGCATGGAGCCCTACATGGGGCTTGATCTCAAGACCCTGAGATCGTGACCCCAGCAGAAACCAAGATTGGTTGCCTAACCAACTGAGCCACCAGGTGCCCCTATATGTTGTGTTTTTTAAATCCACTCCTGGGGGCTTCTGGCTGGCTCTGTCTGAAAAGCATGTGACTCTTGATCTCAGGGCCTTGAGTTCGAGCCCTATGTTGGGCGTAGAGATTACTAAAAAAAAAAAAATAAAAAAATAAAAAAAAAAATTTTAACGCACTCCGGAGAACCAGGGAAATGAATGAGAAGGTAAAAGCAATATACAGTTGACCCTTGAACAATGCAGGGGTGGGGGCGTGAACCCCCGCAATATCCTATTGTCCACTAGAAGCCTACTGGTAACACAGGGAACACATATGTCATAGGTTATATGTATTATACACTGTATTCTTATGTTAGAGTAAACTAGGGGCACCTGGTGGCTCAGTGTTAAGCGTCTGCCTTTGCCTCAAGTCATGATCTGGGGTCCTGGGATCGAGCCCCTGCATTGGGCGCCCCGCTGAGCAGGAAGCCTGTTTCTCTCTCTCCCTCCGCCTGCTGCTCCCCGAGCTTGTGCTCTCTTCTATCTCTGTCAGATAAATAAATAAAACTTAAAAAAACCCACAATAGACTAAGCTAGAGGGAAAAAAGTGTTAGTAAGAAAATCATAAGCAGGGGAGCCTGGATGGCTCAGTCAAGTTAAGCATCTGCCTTTGGCTCAGGTCATGAGCCCCTGCTCGGCGGGGAGCCTATTTCTCCTTCCGCCTGTCACTCCCCCTGCTTGTGTGCTTTCTTTCTCTCTCTCTCTCTCTCTGACAAGTAAATAAATAAAATCTTAAAAAAAAAAAAAAAAAGGAAACAGTGTGCCGGCTCATCAGGAGTTAAACACAGAAGTACTACGACCCAGCAATTTCATTCCTAGGTGTACACCCCCCAAAAAATTGAAAACCGGAACTCAAAAATAATATATGTACATACATGTTCATAACAGCACTACTGGCAGTAGCCAAAAAATGGAAACATCCCAAATGTCCATAAGTGGGTGAACAGATAAACAAAATGTGTACCTGGACAATGGAATATCATTCAGTCATAAAAAAGAGTGAGGTTCTGATACATACCATCATGAATGAGCCTCAAACACAGGATGGTAAGTGACAGAAGCCAGACACAAAAGGCCACAGAGTATATGATTCCATTTATATGAAACGCCCAGAACAGGCGAACCCATAGAGACAGAAGGCAGATTGGCGGTTGCCAGGGGCTGGGGGAAGGGAGAACGGGGAGTGACTGCTAATAGGTCCGGGGTTGCTCTGGGGGTGGAGAAGTGTGCGAGCATTTTGGAATTCGACAGAGGTGGTGTTTGCACAGCACTGTGAATGTACTAATCGGCACCAAAGGTTCACTTTAAAATGGTTAATTTTGTTATGTGAATTTCACTTCAATTAAAAAAAACTGTTTGGGCTTCATGTTGGATCTTTTAATTAGCACAACCTTGACTTTCATTATGAAATAGTTAGCATTTTTGCAAAGACTCAGTGATAAAAAGGATTATTGTGTCTCCGCAGAGAACACAAATTACAAAATTTCTAGGGCAGATGGGACAAAACAGGGTTCCAACTCAGGAAGGAAACACCATTCATCTTATTCTCCTTCTTCTTCTGGTAAATATATACCACTAAAGAATCTGAGATTAATTAAGTATTAAATTTAGCTCCTCTTCCGTTGACACGTCCCCTTTGCCTTTCCCAGTTACCCCAGCCCAGCGTACTGCCTATGGCACACTCCCGCCGGTCCCACACTGGCATCCATTCTTTCCTTTCTCCCAGAATACTGGTTTTGTTCAGGCACGTCCCTTCCCCCACGCAGCATTGAGCCCCAAGGAAACTGAGCCCAGCCCTCAGAAATGTCTAGTCTTGGGAGAATCCATTCCCCTTACCAGTGACTGGCTCAGGTACAACCATGTGACCCAGATCTCATGAATGAGATATCAGGGGTAAGTTTTGTGGTCTGCTGGTTTAAAAATGATGCCCTACACATCCTCTGATAGGTTTCCCTTTTGAGAAGCTGAAGCTGGGGGTGCCTGGCTGGCTTAGTAGGTAGAACATGACACTCTTGATCTCTGGGTTGTGAGTTCAAGCCCCATGTGTGGTGTAGAGTTTACTTAAAATTAAAAAAAAAAAAAAGTGAAGCTTAACTCTAGTCCCCTTGTGACTGGGTTGGACTTCGTGACTAGCTTCAAACATATCGAACATGGCAGAAATGGTGGTCGGTCACTTCCAAGATTTGGTTACTAAGAAGTCTTCGGCTTTCATCTTGGGCAGGTGCTCTCACTTTCTCTTCCTCAGACAGTTCACTCTGGCAGAAGCCAGCTGTCATGTCAGAAGGACACTCCGGCCATTTATGGAGACGCCCACGTAGCGAGAACCAAAGCCTCCTGCCACAGGAGGAACTGATACCGGCCAGTGTGAGCTCCTGAATGAGCTTGAGAAGAACAGGTGTCATCCCTGTCCAATAAAAATCACACCCACTCAGGGCGCCTGGCTGGCTCTGTTAGAAGAGCATGTGACTCTTGGTCTCAGGGTCCTGAGTTCAAGCCCCATACTGGGTGTGGAGCCTACCTTAAAAAATAAAAAATCATCCCCACTCCTCCCCATGAGTCTCCATTTCAAGTGGCACCAAAGGCTTATTATACAAATTGGCTGAAGAATGTATTAGACTTGGGGACCCAGTCCCTCTCCATCTCTTAGCTCTGCTATCCTCCATGTTGACTACATCCCCAGACAAGTCCTCCTTACATGGTAGCAAAGATGGCCCCTACAGCTCCAAGCTTCCATTCTGACCGGCTTGGCAATCCCCGAAGACAGGATCACCACAAAATTCCTAGAGCCAATGCTTATCGGGCAGAACTGGGTCCCATGTTCTTTTATTAACCTATTTTTGTGGCCAGGGGGTTAGAACCTGTGGACTGGCCAGGCCAAATTTCTTGGAGTCATATAGACAAGGTCCTCGTAACCTGATCCTATTTATTCTCTTTCCATTGGCCCCGCTGCCTGTATTAGTTTCCTGTTGCTTCTGTAACATGTTGCCACAAGTTTGGTGGATAAAAACCACACACAACATCTTAGAGTTATGGGAGTGAGAAGTCCACAGTGAGTCTTATGGGGCTAACTCCAACATGCCTTGTTTCTTCTGGAGGCTCTTGGGGAGAATCTGTTCCTTATCTTTTCTTCTTCTGCTTGCCATTCCCATGCCTTGGCTTTTGGCCCTACATGGCCTTTGCTCCCTCTGCTTTTGGTCCCACATCACTTCCTACCGCTCTGGTCTCCCACCTCCCTCTGATAGGGACCTTTGTGACTGCACTTAGGTCTCACCTGGACAATCCAGGATAACCTCCCCATCTGAAGATCATCAACTTAATCTCATCTGCAGAGGTCACTTTGCCATACAAGGTAATACGCACAGGTTCAGGAGATGAGGGTGTGGCCATGTTTGGCCAGGATGGTACCAAACACACGACACTCCCCCCTTCAACCAGCTGGGCCTCCCTGCGAGCTCTCTCTCGGGATCCACTAGGCACTTCCTTCCCTCTGTTCCTTGGCTCCTGCTGTTTCCTCTGCTGAAGGACCGGCCCACCCCCTTCTACCTGCCAATCTCCATACTTGGATTTCAAGGCTTAGCTCAAATGACACTTCTCTTTTGTAGCTTTCCTTAAGCCTCCCCCCCCCAACCGTGGGGACAACCAGGGAGAATGAAGCGCACCCTTTTTCACTTTCCCAGAGCCAAACAGTTTATAACAGCGAACCATGGTATACCGGTTTACACATCTGGTCACTTACTCGATTGTGAAGTCTTTCATCTTTATTGCTCCAGCTCCTAACACATAGCTCATGGCCCTTAACAGGTGCAAAGGAAGTATTTAGTGAGTCCAAAAGCAGTTAGTGAAATCCATCAAGATTTTTTGAAGCCCCAGTTTGTAATGGGATGGCTTTATGACAGATGTCAGCAGGAGCATTTTCTTCCCCACACAAGGTGGTCATGGTCACATTGCCCTAAAGGACACAGCACTGTGACAGATGGCCCAGGCACGGCCAGTCAGAGTCAGGGTGGTTATCCCAGATAGGGGCATAGCCCCAGACTGGGCTAAAGGAAATGAAGTCATGGGATTCTACATGGAGGATGGAGAGAAAGGGTGCTGGTGAGCCAGTGTGAGCAGTACCCAGAGCCATGCGGGTCCCCGCCCTCCTCATCGGCCTCCACCTGGAGGAAGCCTGCGTATGGATGGGCAAGTGAGATCAATCTGAAGGAAAACTGAGCTCTGGGTGATTAGTGAGCTGGCCAGGTGTGGGACCACAGTCCCTAAGGCCACCCTCACCCCTGAGCTTCCCTTAATGAGAGCTAAGCAATTCCTTTTTTTGCTTCTATCATTTGGGGTTGGATTTCTGACTTGTGCCCGAATGATCTTGACTAATACAGGCCTTAAGTTTGTAAGATATCACGGCCTAACACGCTGTGCACTGTAGACACCCAGCAATAGGACTGTAGTTGGGCTGGGTATCTTCCCAACGTCTGGGATGCAGGAAAGAGAAGGTAAAGTACTGAATTCATTTCCTTGACAAATACTTTGTGATGATCTGTGACCTGGAACACCCTGAAATGGCACTTGGGGACACAGTATATTAGTCAAGACTTTCAGTGACAGAAAATCAAAAGAACCTGGATTAAGAAAAAAAAAAAAAAAGAGTGGAGGGAGAGGGAGGATAGAATTTATTGGCTTATGTAACTACAAAGTCCAGGAATAGGGCTCATTTCTGGCATAGCTGGATCCAGTCCCTCTCCATTTCTCCCCTCTCCTTTTTGCTGTATTGATTTTATTCTCAAGTGCTCTCTTACCACATGGCAGAAAAGACGGCCACCAGCTCCAAATTTATTACCAGCAAAGAAGGAACGTGAAATGTATTGAGGGAAGTAAGGGACTCTATCAATTAGGAATGCTTTAGTCTGTAAGTAATAGAATAACCTACTAATGGGACCTAAGTGATAAAGGTTCATTTATTGCATGAATTAGCTGTGTGGAGGTAAGCAATTTCTGTGTTGGTTTGGTGATTCAACTACATCATCAAGAACCTGGTTCTTTCTTGCTTTCTGCTCTGCCATCCTTAGCATGTCTGCAACATTGTCCCTCTGAGTCACAGAATGGCTGCTGTGACACCAAGCATCACAGCCTCACACAGCAGCATTCTGAGAAGGAAGGAAAGAAGGAAGGCAGGAGACAGGAACAAAAGGAACTTTCTCACTTTCACCTTTTTTAATCTCAGGGGGTAATATCATTTCCAGAAACCCCCAGCAGACTTCACTCTCCATCTCATTGGCCATAATCTCACCATATGACCATCCCTGTCCATACCAATCCTATGACTGGCTACAACCAATTATGATTTCATCTATTTGCTAAGAGAGCAGCATGACTGTCTCAAAAGTCAACCTCTTTGAGTTTCTGGGGTGGCGAGTCCCAACCCCATTCTTGGGAGATGAACCATGGTTGGCCTCATGGAAAGTGAGGGAAAGTCTCTTGGAGGGCTTCTGGATCGGATCTTTGGTGAGGTTGTTGAGCCGCTCATCTAATCAATCCAGAACTGGACCTACCTCCGTTCCTACCTTGTGAGATAAACCCCCCATCCTGTTCAGTTCAGATTCTGTTACTTGTACCTGAAGGCACCTCACAGACTCATTCCTAACCAGCAGCATTTGGTCCAGGCAGTTTTCTCCAGACTTGGTTTCCTGCTCCAAAGACAGAGGCCACAGGCAGGCCAGCCCACTCTGTCCTTCCAAGGTCCATCTCAGTTGCCACCTTGTCCCTACAGCCATTCCTGGCATGCTTGGTCACAATCACCCTGACCTCTCCTGAACCCCTCAGACATTTTGTTCCTTCTTCCTGTTGCCCGTCCCCATTCACTCTCTTAAAGTCCTGCAGATTCTAGGGGAGGGGCTGGGTGCCGGCATTGTCCAGGCGAGGCTGCCCCTTGCGTGCCTTCTATCATGCAGAGTGTGTTGGTTTTACTCTGCCTGGCCCTTGTCCATTCCCTCCTTCCTTCATTCTGTCCAACAGTCCCGTGTTGAGGGGCTTCTCTGGGCCAGACCTTGTGCAGATGAGGGAAAATTGTCCTCACCTTCAAAATGCGTATCATCTAGCCAGGGGACAGTGACAGAGATAAGCACAGCGGCCACTAACACAGGTTGGGGTAAGAAATGCTGACATGGAGACCACTATTTGTGCCCACTGAGCTAAGCTAAGCACCGGTTCCTTTAATCCTCCCACAAATCTTCTGAGGGGTAGCTCTTACTACTATTGCCATTTTGGAGATGAAATCACTGCTCTGAGATGTCACGTAACTTTCCCTAAATCACTCAACCAGGTAGTAGCAGAGCTGGGATTTGAACCCAGGCCGGGGGCACAAACCTCTAAATGCACTGTCTGTCCAGGCTCGGAGGCAGACTGGCCAGATCTCCATTTGCAAAGAGAGGCCCTAAGCCCACTCTTCCTGCACGGCGGCAGACGGAACCAGCCCTGCCACCACCTGGATCTCAGACTTTTCTGCCTCTAGACCACAAGACGATGCATTTCTGTTGCTGAAGCTGTTCGGTTTGTGGCATTCTGATGGCTGTGTGCTAGCAGACAAACACACCAGTGGAGGTCTCAAGGGAGCTGGGAGGTGGGGAGAGGGAGGGAGGGAGCTGTGAGGTGAGACTGGAAAGGCAGGTCAGGGCCAGATCACGCAAGACCGCGTAGGCCCAGGCAAGACTTTGGATTTTACTCTGAGATCCAGAAAATCACGGATGGGCTTTATAACTGCCATAAGTGGGGGTGTTGAGAATGATTTGGAAGGGGGCAGGAGTCACGGTGGAAAGACCAGTAAGGAAGCCACTGCAACTGGAGCTCAGGGCAGGGTCGAGGCTGCAGGTAGAAATTTGGGGATGGGATTTCACGGCATCAAGATGGTCTTTCAAACCACAGGACCTGGTGAGCTCACTGAGAGAGGAGAGGGAAGACGGAGGCCAGGACCCTTTGCTGAGAACCCCTCTCTTTCTGAGAGCTGGTAGAGATGACCAGGAATGAATCACTACTGCTGGTGTGGAGAGAAACTGCAGCCTGGGGAGGCCAGGCTCATCCCGGAGACAGGGAGGGCCCTCAGGAGGACACAGTGCTTAGTCAGGTAGACTGCAGGAATAGGAAATGGCCGGGGAACGGAGCAGCTGTCAAGCTGTCAGAGGGAATGTTAGCAAAGACCCACGGGTCAGTGTCCCAGAAAAACAAAGTAGCGCAAACTGGGGGGGGCTTAGAACAAATAGAAGTTGATTCTCTTATAGTTCTGGAGGCCAGAAGTCCAAAGCAAGCCTCTTTTGTACACAATCAACCACGGAGGCATCTGTGCCTACCCTCCTTGAAGCAGCCCTTCCCTCCTGCCCCTGACACTCTTTCATCCTAGCATTTACGTTTTCTAAAATTTCATAAAATTTCGTTTGTTTGTAGAGCAGCAATGACGGGGACAATTGTATCCGCTGCTGGAGCCCCAGAATCCTGACGGGGTCTGGCACTTAGTAGGCCCTCAAGTAATTACTGAGAGAACAAATCAACCATATAGAAACTATATGCCTAGAAAACACTAGAAGAAACACCCCAAAGTGTTAATGGTTTCCTCTGTTGAAATGAGACTGCTTTTACTTTTCCTCTCTATATTTTCCTGCTTTAAAAATAAAACATCCTATTTTTGGGGGGAGATGGAAATGCTCTGTATCTTGATTTGGGTGGTGATTACGCGGACATGGACTACTGTCAAAACTCACCCAACCGGGACGCCTGGGTGGCTCAGTTGGTT